>NW_027278729.1:5000-218403 GCF_046629955.1 Centroberyx affinis | reverse complement strand
TTAATGAAGTTAACTGTTAATTAAGTTAAGTTAACTGTTAATTAACTGTAAATTACTCAGTGACCCTTATTGTAAAGTGTTACCACAAACGATAAACAAACATAAACTGTTGTGGAGACTGCAGCTTCGCAAGTTTGCAGAAGGAGAATTGTTCAGCGTTGGCGGAGGTGAGTGACTTCTAATTCAGGATGACTTTGATTAAGATTTGACAACATTTTACATTCTCGTTGTCTTATTTAATCCCAATTAATGCTTCTCCGAGGATATTGTAACCAGACCACTATGTGAGAGAAACTGGTTATGTATTTTAATCTAATGTGATATTAAACACATGGCAGCAGTTAGCAGAGTAATCTTGGCTTGAAAAGGGAAATGTGATCCATCCAGCGACTGACCACACAACTCACATTTCCCCGACGCTGACGAAGACCAGTATCAAAACAGGAATTCCAGTAATGCCCGTAATAGTCGCAGTAGATATGTGATCACACATGCACAGTACACCAGTGGTGCTCAACGTGGGGTCCGGGGACCACCAGGGGGTCCTTGAAGGGGTTCTAGGGGGTCCCCAGCAAATTGATGAATTGTTAAACTTCAGCATTATTTCATTAGAATGTAGAAGAATGACTGTTTTGATCATAGTTTCACTGTTACCTCTCTGCCTAGAATACAGAGAGTCATGGGATTCTGGACAAAATCATATCTAATAAAAATCAATAAATATTCTCAGATTTTTTTTTACTTTATTTACCTTTATTTATTCAGGGTGGTCAATTGAGAGCGGGTGCCCTCTTTTACAATGACACCCTGATACAATACAATAACAATAAAGCATCACAGAGAAAAAACAAAATATAACAACACAATATACAGTATAGAAAATACATAAAGCCATACATATAACACAAAGCATCTTTGCAGATCAATAGAAACAGGAACACTCCACTGTTACCATGTCATACAATAAAAGCTTAAAATGATTGAGTGAAACCATCTGTTTTAGTTTCAGCAATTCCTGCAGCCTGTTCCACTTGTCTGGTGCATAAAACTAAAAGCTAATTTCCCAAGTTCAGTGTTGATGAAGGGAGTTTCAAGAGTGAAATATTCCTGTGCATGTGTCTTATAAGAGAGAGATTTGAGCTTTAAAAGAGATGTAAGATATTAAGGTAATATATTTAGTAATGCATTATAAACAAAGAGGAGACAGTGTCGGGTCCGAGAGACAAAATCTCATCAAATGGGTTTCTGTGGCCTTAATGTGGACTAAATTAGGGTCCTTGATATGTCAAAGGTTGAGAATCACTGCAGTACACAATGGTACCGAGTCCTTTCATTATAGGATTATGATCCCTCTCTCTCTCTCTCTCTCTCTTTCTCTCTCTCTCTCTCTTTCACACACACACATTTTAATGCAGATTCAATCGCTTCATTAACAGGCTGACCTTGGTTCTTGTTTTGCTCTGGCAAAGGAGGCTGCAGAATCTATCAGGATCATTCACGCTCTTGTCATGATGGGGTCCCACCAAAAAAAAAAAAAAGAAAACAGCTTCTGGTGTGTAATGATGATAGTTTTACATGTGAGGTTCTGTCCTTCACAGCCATTAGAGGCGGTCTGGTTATCCTCAGAGAGCTTTAAAGGGAAAACTTGATGCCAAGGCTGGAACAAAAACCTCCAGGGGCCGGTGGGCATCAACAAACCAGCCGTGACGCTCGTTTCGTTCAAAACATCTTTGATTTCATTCACATGCATTGTAATCAAGAAGAAGTTTGTATCAGGTCACTATAATGCCTGCTACAGCTGTAGTATTTGTTCCACTCACTGATGGTTGGTGCATGCCAGATAAGATTTCAAATTGATATGAAGACAGTTTGTAGCATCTGTAAATGAAGATGTATAGCGGCAGCCACTGCAGTAGTTTCCCTTCATGCATTTATCCTGCATCTGTCCTGAAATAATACTGCAGACATTTTCTTTCTTGAACGTTACACAGTAATACAGTGGAACCAAATTAGTATAGCATAAAAACCCCCACCTTGTAACTTCCAACAGCTAAAAGAAGAGCAAAACTTGACTTTTTCCAAGCAGTTCTTCCTGTTTATGGAGCAGAAGTGCAGCAAAAAGTGGGACTTTTGCAATCTGCATGTTCATGAGACTTGGAGGCCAAATGATCTAGAGCATGGTTCTCAACGTGGGGTCCAGGGACCACCAGGGGTCCTTGAGGGGGTTCCAGGGGGTTCCCAGCAAACTGATGAATCGTTAAACTTCATTATTTAATTTACAAGAAGTTAACACAATCAAGAATGACTATTACATAGTCAAGTCATAGTTTTTCTGTTATCTCTCTACCTGCAATACAGATAGTCATGGAATTCTGGACTAAATCATATCTAACAGTAAAAATATTCTCAGATTTGGGTACGAGGGACAAATTCTCATCAAATGAGGGTCCGTGGCTCTAATGTGGACTAAATTAGGGGTCCTTGAAATGAAAAAGGTTGAGAACCACTGATCTAGAGGAGGCTCAGAAAGACCAAACTCTGTGTAGCGGTTTGATCTGTAAAAGACCTTCGAAAAATCCACCTGAAAACACTGTTAAAAACCAGTTATTGGCAATGCACCTTGCATTTCTGGGCCCATTTTGTTGTTATTGCTAGAACTGTTCCAGCGATCTAAAACATCAGCGGTAAACGTCAGGTTTTGGTGTCAGTCCCTCAGAATCAAAGAGCGAGGGCTTCTTCTTTCTAGAGCCGCCATTTTGCACCGAGAGACGTTCAACAATCATACAGGGAGAGATCCATCGTAGAAGAGGAGAGAGACCAATTTCTCCACCCACAGGAGCAGGAGAGAGACCAGAATGCAATGCAGCCACAGCTTGCATCTTTGTAGATCTCTTGACCGCCCTCTTCAATGGCTTTTTTGAAATTTGAACAACCGGACACGGCATTGCTCTCTCTCCACTCTCACCTTTTTCTCTACTGTGAAAACTTGGTACTTTGTCCAAACGCATTTAAGGAAATGTGTGAAACCGCTAACTGAAGTAGAAGTAGATGAGGCAGGTTGAGGGAAAGTGGGTACATCAGAAAAGTAAATTACAACACTTCATCAACAACATAACTCCTGGAATTCATTGAACATCACAGATTAATGATATCTAAGAGTGTAAGAGGATCTGTTGAATTTCTCCTTTAAACTCCATTAATTTGTCCTTCCACATGTAGCCGTAGCAGTCCAACTTTTTTACTGCTTGCCCGCTGAACTGCTGCTGCACCTTGGCACTTTGCTAATAGAGACAGAGAGAGAGTGATGGAAAGTGAGTGTTTTAGTAGAGAGTGTAACAGTGACAATGGATTTGGGTGTGTGAGAGAGACAAAGAGAGAGAGAGAGAGAGAGAGAGAGAGAGAGAGAGAGAGAGAGAGAGAGAGATCCATTAAGGGAAACCATTTCTGTTCGGAAAGTTCTCCCTGGCAGCAAATTTGTCCCAATCATCAAGCTCTAATGTAATCACTTTATGAGGCCAAGGCATAATGAATATAGTGTTTGGGGTGTGCGGATCCTGCAGCGGCCCCCGGTCCTCCAGAGGGAAGTGTACATTTCTGTGGCATCCTGTATTTATTTGAAATACCCTCTGTCTGGTCTCGTAACACAGACACGGGCAAGTGGGCATAGAAACCCTTTTCTATTCCATCCATTTTCATGATGCGGTCTCGCATTAATGGCACCCTCCATATGTTTTAAAAAGAAATACAGCGAGCGGCAATAAAAGTCGCTCCGGTCCGCCTTCCCCTCAATTTGTCTCCCTCAATTTGTCTCCATTTTTAGGGGAAAAAAGTGTACGATTTGTCTCCATTTTTAGGTTAAGGTATACAATTTGTCTCCATTCTAGCGGAGAGGTATGTTTAAGTGGCACGGCTCCTGAGTCCTGGCTGGCTTGTTGGTTTGCTAACAAAGTGTAGCCTGCACACACACACCCGATAGATCACTACCTGCTGCTCTCTGCTTCAGAAAATGTCTTCTGTTAGTCACACACACTGTGTTCAGCTGTCCTGCTTTATAGTCCTGCTGCACTCCTTCATGTATTTATCTCCATGCTCTGCTCTTTCTTGAATGTTCCACAGGAGAGCTAAATTACTGCGGGGTTTGACTGGTATGGGTTTTTGAAGGCCAATATAGCTGATATTTTGTCCTGATATTCAATATTATTTTCTATTTTGATGCCAAAATTACAAGTATTCAGTGTTTCCCCCCAGAGTTTTCTTCTCATCAGGGTGGAAAAGCCTCTGAAGCAGCATTCAGAGCATCATGGGACACTAAAACTCTCCACTGAAACCCAGACTGACTGAGAGAATCTCTGGAATACATTACTCCCTTTAAATGAAGAATTCATTTACAAAAAATGTCATTGAACAATTAAATAATCAAATAAAATGTGCAAAGAAAATCTAATTTCAATTTTTTTCAGCAGTGGACAATATGACTAGCCGATATCCATTAAATAAAGCAATATTGGTCCAATATTTTGGTCTAACCCGAAACTAAATGAGTATTTTCTTACATAAAATGTGACTGTCTCGCACCCAGACAGCTTCCAGATGATTTTGTGTAACGTCTGACAGCTGAAAAGAAATGTGTGAGTTGTACAATGTCAAAGATAGAAGAGTAAATGCACAAAAAATGGCGCACAAGTCTATAGAAAAAGGAGGGAAAGAAAGAAAGAAAGAAAGAAAGAAAGAAAGAAAGAGAGTGAGCCAATGCATTATACAGATGGATAGACACTAGAGACTGATGATCTCAAAGCGTTCTGGATTCATTCTGGTGGTGAGAGGATCAACAAACAGCGAGCGTCTCCTCTCACCTGCTGCAGGACGTGAAATTAGACGCCTCCTTCCTCCTTCCTCCTCTTTCGCCACTTTCCTCAGTGTGTGTGTGTGTGTGTGTGTGTGTGTGTGTGTGTGTGTGTGTGTCCACGGCCAACCTCCACCTCGTCCCTCTCCAGGCTTCACTCACTCTGCTGCTTGTTTGTTTTTTGACTCTTGTGCTTGTCGAACACGGTCGCCTCTCCAGGCCGCGGCACGTTTGTGCAGCGCGTACTTGTACAGGAAATGTCCCAGAATTCCTTGCTTCAGAGCTGTAGCCTGTTAGCTGTGATGTGAGTCTTTGTGTTGGAAGTCCTGGGTGTCTGCAACAAAGGGAACAATCGGTTTCAATTTACAGCCCTAATTTGCAACATACAGTATCAATGAAGTGAGAAAAGTTTGGTGATAAATTGACTAACCTCTGCTGTCTTATTCATTTTGCTAATATCTATCGCTAATTGATATAACACAATAGTGATTCAAACTATAGCCAGTTCATGAAAGCTTTTCAATTTGCTGTTCTAAACACCATCAAAGAAATATGAGTGTATAACAAACATATTTGTAAAAAAAACAACACACACAAATTAAATGCATTATGGGTTTTTGCCAAGTTTCTTGCGTGTCATAATTATTTAACCAAAAGAAATGAGCAGAATTTGAAGTCATTTTACTCTGAAACACACTTCTCCACATCTTCACCATCACATACAGTAGATCTCATTTTTATACTTTCTCCCAAATCACACAGCAGGCAGATTCAGTCTTCCTTAGCGGTCCACAGAAACATCTTTATATTTATGATTTCAAAACTGAACCCGAAAACTATGGGAACGAGATCCAAAGTTTCCAATCCAACAGCAGCTTTAAGTCTCCGTCTCTACCGTTTCCCTCATGTGTCAAAGCTGCGAACGGCTAGAATAAAGTGTAAGAAACGCAGTGAGACCGGCTAGCTGCCATATTTTATGACCGTATTACAGTCTGAAGCTGGAAGCCCACAGTCTGTCCCCATAACTTATCTTCTTCCACATGTGGAGGTGACGGCCTCGCTGTCTGCAGCAATACAAGAAACATATTGTTAATCTGCTACAATACTGTTTTCTCTCTCTCCATGCTGCTGAGACATCTTCATCCTTTCATCTCTCTCTCTCTCTCTTTGTCTGTACTATGTTATTACCCTCTTCCTCCAACACACACACACACACACATCCCCCCTTCTCTAGTGCATGTGTTTGCAATAATGATCTGTGCCTGTAAGGAGTAAATGCTGCATGGTGGGTATTCAATGGAGAACAGGTGTCCTCTGATCTGAGCTTATCTCTCACACACACACACACACACACACACACAGAAGGCCAACCGAATGCCTGAACACACACTCAGCTTGCGTGAGTAAAGCGTGCATGCCTCCCTCCCGTACCTGCTGGTGTATCGAATCATTTAAAGGGAGGGGTGGGTGGGGGTTGGGGTGGCGCCGCCGCTCACGTCTATTGGTGCTGACACCTGGCAAACGCTCCGGCGTTTTCACGTATGGGAGAACACCGACATGCAACTTCCTCCTGCGGTTTGGGGTCGCTCCCGAAAAACGTCTCTCCGTTACCTTCCGCTGCCACACAGATGTTTTGGTGGATTTCGCGCTGTGGCTGGTGAAGGTCTGGGGGCTTGTTGTGCTGCCGCTGGCTGTTTGGCTGGATCCTGAACGGATTTACAGCGGTGTTTATTTGAGATCAGATTGCCATCTGTCTGGGGCTGTGGAGCCTCTGTAAGCCCAGCTGCTAGATGCAAACAGTGTGCATGTGTGTGCAATTCATGCCTCGTGTGTATGTGCGTGCATTCGGCGTGTGTGTGTGTGTGCATATACATACACAGATTTCTCTTTATGTGTCACACTGTTCATTCATAACCCAAAGGAGAGTAGACAATAATGGTTCCTGGAGCTAATTTGTAAATGTAAGCTACACAAAGGTATTTACATTACAAAGCCCAGAAGTCCTATCAGAATGGGATCCATATGTTGTGAGTGTCACCTCCATATATGCCTGTGCATGTGAGTGTGTGTGTGTGTGTGTGTGTGTGTGTGTGTGAAGGCGGGATCTAGAGATAAGAGAGATAGTAACAGTACAAGGTGAGGTGAGATTAAGAGTCAGTGCCGCTACTTTGAGATGATCAGAAGACACTTAATGTCTGCAGAAAGATTTGCTTAATACATTTTCAGCAGTTGAAAAAAAGCTTGATCTATTTTATGTTTTTCATCTGCGTTTCTGGCATTTAGCTGAAGTTCTTATGCAGAGCAACTTGCAATTCATTGAAAACATCGTCTGTGTGACAGGAAACAGCAGAGTTTATGGGAGATGTGGTCTTAATTTTGAGAAACACACCAGGCTACACTGAGCAGCTTTAATAAAACACATTTTCCCAGCAGTGATTCTAGGGTCAAATGAATAGTTTGTTGCATCTATTGTCAGGGATTTATGACTCTGACCTTTGCATTCCTTACAAGGCCCTATTGGTTGTTTGTGATGCTTTTTTTGTTTGTTTGTTTGTTTATTTGATAATGAAAAATAATGCACAGCCACCAGCCATGCATTAGTTAAAATCATTGAGGAGAACACATAGTTTCCAAAACTTATTTCCAATGTGGTTCTCTTTTAAAAGACAAGAAGGCTAAGAAAACATGTTGCAGTACATACCATAAGAAAACACATCAGACAAATAATTATATAAAAACAGACAAATAAAATTAACTTGCTAATTGCTGATGCTCTTTACTTTACTGATGCAGTAGTTTAAGTCTGGCTGGATAAGAGTATCTGCTAAAAACCTAAGATGTAAAAGTAAAAATGTACTATTTTGAGGAGTTTTCCCTCTCAGTACACACTGACCCTCTTCATTGCATGTCTGTGGAAATGAAATACGATAGCCATTAAAAATTGAAAACCTTTAGTGCGACATACAAGCGGAGAGCAATATTGGTGAATGGTCTTTTTCATAAAGAGAGCATGAAGGCACAGAGTTTCCTGCCATCCTGATTAGACCAATACATTACACTGCCGCCACAGAGCCAACGTAATGTGTTATTTCACCATCAACACACTATTTCATGCTTAATTCAGCGAGGGAAGGGGCTTGTTAAGACACCGGAGCCGTGGATTGACTGCTACCTGCCTGTCTGCTGGACTGTTTTAACGGTACAATACTTCCTGGGGTAAAGAAACCTCCATATTTGACTGTTTAAAACTGCGGTTTGTAATGTGAAATTGGTGGAAAAATGGAGGTTTGACTGTGTTATGAAATGATAAATGCAGAGGGAGGGAGTAGAAAACAGTTAAGGCATGATTTACTGCTCAGCCTGGGTGATTTTTTTTTGTTAACTTTATTTATCCAGGGAGGTTTGCTGAGCGTGCATGCTCTCCTTCAGCAACGCCCTGCTTCACACACACACACACACACACACACACACACACACACACACACACACACACAGTTCTACATGCCCAGTTCTCTACTGTTGCACACTGTTCGGAGGTTAAATGCCTCATTCCAAGGGTTCAACTCCATGATACTTTCTTTCTTCATTTCTCATCCACAAAACAATAAGAATGTGAAAGAAAATATTTGCATATGTGGGGTTTGCAGTTGTGTTCAACCACAACAACCACAGCTGGCACCATCATGGCGGTCAGTTGGCTGTATGCAAATTATGTCTAAATACATAGCAACTGTGAAAAAGATTGTTGTGTTGTGGGTGCATGTCATTTTCATGTAAAGGTGAATTATCTGATAAGGTAGAGACTTATTTCCAACTGTGGTTACTGTAACACAGTACAGTGTGTTGTTTTTAGTCCTTTCCATTTTGGTCCTAAGTTGTAACTTTGCCTTTCAGTTTTGGCATTGTTAGCTAACTAGCCAGCAGGCTAATTCAGCAAAACAACTGATGTTGATCCAACTACTAGCCACTGTTAATGCTAGCTTGTAGTACATTCACATTAATGCGTGACCTTGGTATTATAAGGTTCTATCTGACCTTTTTGCCAAAACTGAGTTAGTCGCATGAACCTATTCTATGAGTGCCTGTTGACATATGTGTGGTGTTATTTTTTGAAAATAATGATTTTTGAGTCCATTTTTGTAATTTTTTTGATTTTTGTAATTTCTAAAACAAAAGGACCCATCTCCATTTAACTCAATGGATGCTGAAAAATTTGAAGCTCAATATCTCAGAACTATCCTAAAGGCAGATAGAACCTTAACAAGATGGTTAGCTGACTAGATACTATGGTTAGCTCGCTAACAAGCTACACATAAAATTGATCAGCTGTATCAGTGGCAGAACAATCAGGTCCCAATCGAAAACAGCACAGAAATGAACCGTGTCTATTCAATTCTGTTGAGACTGCCAAGTTGTATGTTTAGAAACACACCCAGCTGTTCACAGCCACTGAGCTGAGGACCTCCAACATGGCTGCCAGAGGGGGCGTTACATCACCTGCAGGCCCTCTGTACATGCAGAGTAGCACTCATCAGCAGCATTGCTTGAGATTTTATGCATTTTTCTGCTTCATGGTTCAGGAAACATCCAACCAGCCCAGTGCTAAGCTGCTCTGTGCCACAACATACACCCACAATATACTTTCCTGCACATTCTATGTTTCTGCTTCTGTGCAATATGCCAACATGTTATTCTCTGCTTCCCACTCAGCACATTGTTGCCCACCTCGGCAGTTCTCAAGGACGGGATAATTGTGTATTCCACCCCTCTCCATCTGCGCTGCGCTCGCCGCCCGGCCTATTGTGCCCTTTCCTAAGGATATCGCAGATCCGGTTACTGCACAAGCAACGCCGCTCCCTTCCTCTGAGATCTACTCGCTGCCCTGCGAGGCCTCACTCCTCACCTCGGCTTGATAACGCCTCGGAAAAAGGTATACGTGAATCCGACAACGCAAAGGAGGCATGTTTTCATTCACAACAATGACCAGTTCCTGAGTCGGTGTCCAAGGCCTTGTGGTAACTTGCATGACAAAGACTGTAACAATTCCCTGAAAACTGAAAAGTTTCCAATCCCCCCATCTGATTCAGACGGTGTCTACGTCTCTTCGAGTTGCGCAAAAGTTTTCCTAAGTATGACTTTCCCTCCTCCTCCTCCTCCTCCTCCTCTCGGTCGCTGTGCCCTTTGCCACGGAGGGAAAGGAGGTAATAGCTTTCACTAATTTGGCCCTGGGCTGCGCAGTCAAAGCCATATGCCAGAGTGAATCTGTAAAGCTAACATTAGGCAGCAGATATCTGAGGCTAGCGGCTGTGGGCTTTGACATCCTGTATTACACCTAATTGCCACCAGACATTACATAGAAGTCTCTGCGAAAATCCCCCCACAACCACCTGCTCCTCTCCTCTGCTCTGTTTACCTTTTCAAGCGGGAATAAATGCAGGAGCGAGGAGGGAGAGCGTTCCTTCGGTGTTATTTTCTGACACCCGAGCTGAGGATTGGGGAACTGGAATGTCAGTAGAAATTTGAATTTGAGACGTGTTAGGATAGTTAAGGGGTATCCCCCAGTGCATTGTGTTTGCAGGGGTACGGTGTATACTTTTCTGATTTATGTGTTTTTATAAGAGTAATGAGAGAGGGGGAAAACAGGGCCGGGGGTAATATGGAGGCATAACCATAATTAGGCGAATTATAAGTTTCACAGTAGTTTTCATAACGCGGGGGAAACTTTTAATGAACGTTATGGAGAGAGGAGTGTGAATTTATTCTATGCACAAACATATGGCGGTGGCGGTGATGTGGTCAATGTGAATTTTGGTACATTTTTAGCAATTTTGAACATCTCAACCAAATACTAGCGTCATATGTGGGTTATATAAATTAACGCAACACACTCTCTTCCTCTTCTCTCCCTCATTCCTCTTCTCCTCTGACATAAGAGGCAGGAAAAATCTTTTGACAGTGTAATGATGAAATGATTTCATAGAGGCTATGTTGTGTAACGCCACAGTGACGACCCCTAAATCAAGTCAAGCCTCGGCCACTCTCTTTTCAGCTAATAAAGCCACCTGCAAATCACCCTGAAAACAGCACTGGGAAAATAATAACCCAGCTACAGACAAAGAAAAACAAAACAACGCTCTTTACGGACTTCATGACTCCGGATTGGAATGAATCGGAGACGTTTTATGTTATAAATTTAATTCAATTTCTCCGTCTGGTACGGGTTGGATACGAAAGCTCCGGGTTCCAGAAAGTGACCTCAGCGATCCGACCTGGCTGTTGGATGTGATGTATTTTGGTTTGAGTGGTTAGTTACACTGGCGGCCTGGAAAGAAAACACTGGATTTAGACCGGGTCGACGAATACCTCCTCTTAATGAACCAATTCATTTTTTGAGTTTGTGTGTTTCAGATTGTTTCACCAGATTTTCCATTCCAAATTGTCTATCAGCGGTTATTATAATCAGTGTGATCTAAAATTACTTGGGCTAATACCGTTTATGAGCACGGAAGTTTCCTATCGAGGCATGAAGGCTACAATAATAATGTAATGCAATGCTTTCTTGATCCCTGTAGGGAAATGGTTCACATGGAGGTCAGAGGTCAGAGGTCAGGGTCAGCTACAGCACAGCAGCACCAAAAGACCAAAATAGGCAAGAAACAGTGTAGTACATGTGTTTCCAAATGCAAAAATAAGGATGAACAGAGATATAATAGAATAGAATAGAATAGAATAGAAAGCCTTTATTATCATTGTACAGAATGCAACGAAATTAGGAGCGCTACTCCTGATCAGTGCAATTAAAAGACACAGGAAACAAAACAAAACAACCTCAGCAAACAAACATCCACAGCCAACAACACAGGTTCTAAAATAATAAGTAAAATAAATACAATGTAATTTTGCACTAGAATAAGTGTACTTATTGTACTAGAATAAGTGTACTTATTGCACTAGAATAAATGTAATTATTGCACTAGTATGATCATAATTATTGCACTAGAATAAATATAATTATTGCACTAGTATGAGATGTAGATCTTTCTGCAGCAGCTCTGTGCTAAAGCCTTCAACAATCCAGCTAATAAATGCATAGAAGTTCGAGGACCAGACACCGGTTTCTGCAGGTGAAATCATTTCAATTCTTCATAGTACTAGGGAGAAAATAAACCAGAATAAAGAACTCTAAAAGACTCTTGTGCATACAGATTCAGAAAAAGGAGGGAAGTCTGCACAAACCAAATTAATTCCAAATGTTTCAGCTTCAGTTTTCATAACGCTGATGAAGGCCTAGTGCTGAAACTGTCAGTTGGCCAGTAGAACATTTTTACATTTACATCTTAGGTATTTAGCTGATGAAGGCCTAGTGCTGAAACACATTTGTGTCTTTGTCTGCTGCTGTGTGTTATAATAAACATTTCTAATTCATTTGGTAGTGTGAACTTCTCCCCTTTTTTTTGGAGAAACCAAACATCAGTCATCATTTTTTATATTTTTAGACAGTTAGGAAAAAGTCAAGTCAAGATCCAAGAGACCAAGACAAGTCTGAGTCAAAATACAAAATGAGACTTCTTCTAGCAAAAGAGTGCAGCGTTTCAAACAGGGTTTTCAATAGTTGCATAGCAACAGAAGCAGCACCTAAATCTCTTTTACTGTAAGCATTTCTACTCTGTTGACACTTTCAAAAAGCAGCTAAAGTCTCATCTGTTCACACTGGCCTTTGTTTAGCCTCTGTGTGTGTAATTCTGTGTGTTATTGTTTTTATGTCTTACTGTTTGTTTTACTGTTTTCTGGTCCTATTTTACCCATTTTACTCCCGTGAAGCACTTTGTGACTCTGTGAAAGGTTACAAAAAACAGTAGGTGCCTGTAGGACACACAGGTTTTAACCTCTGTACCCTGTTCCTCCCCTCAAGGAAACTACTGACAGACAGAGAACAATATCCACTGCTTTACCTCTCTGAACTCTCTGTTTCGTGTGTGTGTGTGTGTGTGTGTGTGTGTGTGTGTGTGTGCTCATGCGTGAGAGAGAGAGAAGGTGAAGGTGAAGGAGATTTACAGCCCTAATCAAAAACCGGCTCACAGTTGGAAATGTAGCGTGAATGATGTCATGAAACTGTCCCCACTCTGATGCTGTGATTTATCACATAATGTGAGAGTCATAAAAAAACACCAGTGGAGGAAAAAAACAAGAAAAAAATCAAAATCAACAACGGGGGGACGAACTTTCACAAGGTGTCCTGTGTGAACGTCCGTCTGCGTTCCCTCGCCGTGCAGAAAAGCAAACAAACGAACATTTGGATATTTTCTTTTTCGCCTCAGATGTTATGATGCATCGCCCCGCCGCCGCCTCATCAATATGGATAATTACGTTTTCTACGAATTCGGCGATCACGTCGTGGATGTTTTGTTTTTTTCGCGGGGGAATCGGGGCCGTTGCTCCACACAGTCCAGGCCTTCCTGAGATGAACCCGAGCATATCCCATGTGTCGCTGTTTATCTGTGCTGAGGGGAAGCATGGCCCGCTGCAGCTTGGCACTTCATTAAACAAATCAGCTGGAAAGCACAGGGAACGCTTCGCCCCCCGAGCCTGCAGGGAGACCCAGGGAGAGAAGTGGGGTGTGTTTGTGATTTCCCTTCTTACATAAAGAAGAATACCAGTGTCATTTAGGGTTACAGCCCATTTACTTCTGTCTATGTCTACTTTATATTTCCCCCAGTCCTTTTGCAAGACATGCAGTATGTAATTAGATATTGTAACATTTACTTAAGTGTTTCTGTGCTTTCAAAACACAAGCTTTCCAGTGTCAAACCTAGCTTGAAATGAACTGCTGTCCCAGCTAAAAAAGACGGCCTAAATCAAAAAAAGACGTGGATGTGACAGTAAAGCAACTATGCAGACTGTGTGCAGACAAACCGGGAAGGATATAAAGGAGAGGGGAACCATAGGTACAAACTTTAAAAATCATGGGTCATCAATTCTAGGTATAATAAAGATGTGATCAGATGCAGCTAATGTAGAAGTTGAGCTACAGTAAACTTCATGAGCTGCGCAGTAGTAATTTCTTCCCCCCCCTTCTTTTTCTTGCATGCTTGCAGCCATGTGGCACCACATTTTGCTCCACTCACAAGAGATGCTGCTTGTACAATTCAAATTGTCAAATTGTATACGAAAAAAGAGGAAAAAATCCATGTCACTCTCCTCTGTATAAAGTTAAAAAACCTTTATTATTCTTGGCTATTTCATGTTAAGATGTTAGAAAACGTACCCGGCCTGCTTCAGGGTGCAGAGAACAATGAAACATATGTTCCTCTTCTGATCAACACTTGTCATGTTTTGACATCAGTAGTCAAAAGATGCAAAGAATGATCTGCCATCCAATCATACCCAGCAAGCGTGAATAGATGTCGATACGATGCTCTGCACCAACACTCAAAGTTGAGATGAAATCTGTAGTCGTCCGTAGCTGCTACCTGCATCGTTTAGTGAAATCAGGACCTACTCATCTTTCTGATATCAGTTTCCAAACCTGTTTCAATATGAATTTTTACCTTGCCTTCATATATATTGTCAAAATCCTTGAAAAAGTCCTTGAAAAAGATACTGAGCAGCGACCTCTTCCCTCACTGTAAGTCACTCTGGATAAGAGTGCTGCTAAATACCTGACATGTCGATGTGAAGAATCGTCTCCAGCGGCTGCAGCAGTAATAAAGCAGGCTAGAGGAGGGGGGGGGGGGAGTTGTGTGATGTCGGCTACAGGATGAGGATTTATGAATGAGGCAACATCCTCATTCAGCTGGAATCTGAGAGGATCTGCTGCAGGTAGAAAACTAAAACCAACTGCAGACTGCAGGCAGAGAGGAGAGGTCAGAAAACAACCCGAAATAGAAAAGGGAATCCTGACGACTTGTGGGTGGGAAACACCACCCCCTGTGAGTGTGTGTGTGTGTGTGTGTGTGTGTGTGTGTGTCACGCTCACACACACACAGAGAAACAGGAGGCTTGACTATAATAAATGAACTGCCACAGCGGTGCTATTTCAGGCTGGGACACTGGAATAATACAGGCTGAGGTGCAGCTGGGCGGCGATCACATGTTCCCGTGCGTGTGGTGCTGAGCCGGCTTCTGCCTCCTGTCACAGTCTGACAGACAGACAGGCAGGAGGTCCAGGCTCCGCCCCTCAGTCCGCATCCAACTCTCCCTCTCTCTCTCTCTCTCTCTCTCTCTCTCTCTCTCTCTCTCTCTCTCTCTCTCTCTCTCTCCTCAGTGTTCGGTGTCTCTGTTTCATCCCTGGGGGCAAAGCGCTCTGGAAATGTACATAGATCCAATATAACGATTTAACTTGATGGAGTTTTGCAACTTTTGTCTATTTGTTTTTCATGTGTTGTATTAACCTAGACCTATTGACCTTTTTCAGCTTCCTGAGTTGTTTAGATTACTTGTTTATCATGTTTACATTATTTGTATTATTGTTTAGTTTGTTATGCATCAAACTCAGATAGCTGCGAACACAATTTCGTTCTACATGTACAATGACAATAAGGAAATCTCACCTTTTGAGTGTGAATTGCATGAGGAAGTAGAAGTGAGTGATAAATTGTCAAGTGATTTCATAAATGCAAAGATGATTTGATTTAAATAGAGGTGATTTGAATTTTGTCATTTTGCTCCCCTTTCTATCATTCATCATTTATCAGAAAAAACGACAAAATTGGCATTTGCCGTTCTCACCTACAACAGATTAGTTGGTTTTGTCAGAGGGCGGGATTTATTTTGATTGACACCTAGGCATGAGAGTGGAAGTGAGAAAAACAGTAACACTTTCTATGAAGCCCGTGTCTATAATACATTATAATCATACTTATAACACATTATAATGCCATCATAATGCATTATAAGTATAGTTATAATCATGCATAGACAGTTATAATGTTTTTTAACATTAAAAAACATTACTTACAATCTGTTATAAAACTTTTTCATTACCACTTAAGTGAAAAAGCTTTATAACAGATTATGAGTAATGTTATAAAACATTATAACTGTCTATGCATGATTATAACTATACTTATAATGCATTATGATGGCATTATAATGTGTTATAAGTATGATTATAATGTATTGTAGACACAGGCTTCATAGAAAGTGTTACTGTTTTTCTCACTTCCACTCTCATGCCTAGGTGTCAATCAAAATAAATCCCGCCCTCTGACAAAACCAACTAATCTGTTGTAGGTGAGAACGGTCGGGAGTCAAGCATCTCTCATCTTGCACCTCATTCAGTTTCCTACAGGAGGTTCTCACTCCCCGGCCCTCCTTCCCTCCTGACATACAGATCGAGTCCCCCCACCCCACGCCACCCCCATCACCCCCACCCCCACCCCAACGACCCCCGGCCTGAGCCCGAGCCCCGGCCCTGCATGCCCACCCAGCTCCCTCCACAGAGGGGCTTCCACCCAGTGGAAACAGGCCTGGTCTGGTTACCCACCGTGGAGATGATGGATTGACGGCTCACTTACGGGAAAGGCCGGGGCCTTCAGGTAAACAAGTGCAGAGCTGTATTAAAGATGGAGGAGAGAAAGAAAACATGTTCTACCTTTTGGCTAAAACGGAGGGGAAAGAGAGAGAGAGGAATGCGGTTTGTGCTGTGTGCATTAAAACCCGAGCCTCAAAAATCTGTCCGCCGGTCCGGGGGAATTCCACTGAGAGTAATTCTCATCACTAAATAAAGCAAATGTGACTTGGTTATTTGTGTTCTTTAAATGGATTTTCCAAATTAGCGGATTACATTAAGATCGTATCTGCAGCTTCTGCACTTGACGCAGCGCTTCAAGGATGAATGCAACCTTTTAGAGGCAGATTTTTGATAGCGGCGACATTTTTTGTCTCTATCCCGCCTGCCATTTTCCACTAGTCCAGCCTGCTAAGCAATGATCCATAGGAAGCCAAATCAACAGGGAAATTGGGCTAGATCTTTGCCCTCCTGAACGCAGCATAAAAGCCATTTTGCTCATTACCCTGCCACGAGGAACGTTCACCAACATTACTCTCCGATTGGTCCTGATGGCTGTAATTTCATCTTTTAACAATCTGATCCTGACAAATTAATTTCTGCTCCGTTTTTTTCATCCCCCCCCCCAAAAAAAACTCCCTATTCACCGGTGACAAAAACTGAGACGGGCAAAATGAGATAATTTGACTGACATTAAATGATGATTAACCAAAGGTCCACTAGTCTAGGTCTCCCAGAGTCAGGAAAGTCTACGTTACTTAAAGAAAAACTGCCGTAAAGCTTTAGCCGTATAAATAAAAGGAAATTAATTAAATGCAGGGCGGGTGGTTTGGCGCCATGGAAAGAATACACAATTTAGAGACCTGCGCCAAGGAGCCAAATGGACAAAATGAAGGTGATCAGTCATATTTTGCTGCTTTTTGACATTGAGCATATGCTTTTTTTTTTTCTCTAAGAGGTCGGCTAAGCAATTTAGACAAATTGGACAAAATTGCAAAGGTAAACATAGGGAGCGGTCCCGTAATGTTTCTTTCACTCTCTTTTTCTTTCCCTCTCTCTCATTCTCAGACAGTGTTTTTGTTTAGTAAATCCCTTACCTGGATTTTCTGTGACGGTGCAGCGAGACAAGACGACTCCACCAGGGCTATCGAGGGTGTTTGTTATGGGACTACCGTTAAATAAATCCCACAATCCAACAGAACGAACACTTGTCCTTTGCCTATGAAAACAGGCAAGTGTAACTACTGCAACCGCAGTTTGGTATGTAACGATTACACACACAGCATGAGACAAATTTAGCTGTTTATGTTTCCAGAGTTACTTACAGCGAGTGAGTGAGCAGGCAGGGAGTCAGAGTCTTGCTCAAAGGAACTTCAGCAGGATATTTGGCTGTTGTGGGAATCAAAGCTCTGAGTTACGGGCCGGTTCTCTCTCATAAGCATGCCTGAAATAACATCACAGTGTGTAATGTTGACTGGCACAATACTGTAGATGTAGCCATTATAAAAGTCCCTCTTTTTCCGGTTTATTTACTGCTGTACTTTGCCTTCATCCCCCTAAAGCAGAGATTCTCAACCGTTTTCATGTCAAGGACCCCTAATTTAGTCCACATTTGGGCCCCAGACCCCCATTTGATAACATCTTGTCTCTCATATTATTAGATACGATTTTGTCCAGAATTCCATGACTGTCTGTATTGTAGGTAGAGAGATAACAGTGAAACTATGATCAAAACAGTCATTCTTCTACATTCTCTAATTGTGTTAACTTCTTGTAAATGAAATAATGGTGAAGTTTAACAATTCATCAATTTGCTGGGGAAACACCTGGAACCCCCTCAAGGACCCCTGGTGGTCCCCGGACCCCACGTTGAGAACCACTGCCCTAGAGGAATTGTTTGGAAAAATCAAGCTTTGCTCTCTTCTTCAGCTGTGGGTTACAAGGAATGTAAGTTTCACAAATTGTGAAGTCTGGTTGAGAGAGAGTAGAGTTTTGTGTTAAATATACTATTTTGGTTCTGCTGCTCTATAACATTCATCCGGCGAACATTTTTGATGTTAATACATACATCTGAGTCACAATTTGAATTGCTTGAGACTTGACTTGATGCATGAAGAGAAGACTTGAAACTTGACTTGGGTTCTGGTGACTTGGGACTTGACTCTGACTTGTACTTTGATGACTTGAAAAGGTTTCTAAAGCCTTGACTTGAGATGTTCTCTTGCTCTTACCAAGTTTTATCCTATTAAAACCATATTGCATTGAAAAGTCCTAGATATTTAGTTTTCTTTAAGATATTAAATTGATACTGGACTCTTGATTTGTTCTGACTTGACTTGCTGTTCTACATTTAGACTTGAGACTTGACTTGAGACTTGTGACTGACTTGGGAGCAAAGTTGACTCGGTCACACCTCTGATAGCAGACAACTTTAGACTTGAATCACACGGTCATCCCAGGGGACGTGTGCTGTGGCTGGAGGGTCAGCGTTGGGGATGGGTTGTCAGCTGAGCTCCAGCCAGGACCTTTCAGCAGCAGGTTTCCATGTGGCAGAATAATGGCAAGATGAATCATTGGCTAGAGGCACGCACACACACACAGAGACACACACACACACACACATACACACTCACTGAACCCATTGCTAACACCTTTTGCGTCTAGACATGCATGCAAAGTGCTGAAAACCGAGAGCGGAGTGGAAGGTGATAGGTCCTGCAGGCCGCAGAAATGAGGTTTCAGAGTTTACACAAAGTACACAGGAATAATAACAGGGAGCGTACAAATATCGGTTGCTAAGACACTGAAAGAAAACCTGCTGCTGCTTTTCTATTCTTTCATAAGTGTTTTTTTTTCCTCCCTTGCTGGACTCGGCTGAAATCCCTCGGTCAGCCTCGGATTCCTTTTCACCAGTTTCACCGAGGCAACAGTTCACAGCTGACAGCTTTTCATGCCACCTTATTAGCTTAAAGTATCATTAAAATGACGATCGCGGCCACACGCTCGGCGGGACGTACGTGTGCGGTGACCATAGAAATATAACATTGACCGTCCCGTTAAGTGCGGACGGAGCCCTTGACTCTGCTCGGTTTGTTGTCATCTATTTACCTAATGACTCCTTCACAGTTTAGACAGTGGGCTAGATTCTGTCCACTCCTGGATGCCTAAAAAAGCACGGTGCTGCCATAACCCTAATCACCTAATTGCCCTGCCCTGCCTCATTAGAAAACAAGCCTAACTGGAAAATAGCCTTAAGTGGCCTAAATTAATGAGACCTTCACATCGGACGCTGAGTCACCAGCGGCCTGAGTCAGGGCAACGTCACCGCGGGGGAAACGGCTGCTCCATAAACTGTCAGTGGACATTTGGGTAGCAGTGGAGAGGCTGACGCTGACCTCCTGACCATCATTAAATATGTCACACTGTGCTGTGTGTGATTGTTATGAGTCACCAGTTTGTCTATTGTGTGGTTTTCTGAAGGACTTGAAGGGAATTTGGGGCAGAAAATACTGCAAGGTAGGAGTGTTTTGTTTCTTTAGTGAAGTGTGATAACGCTGTGATATTTGCCAGAGGTGTGTGACCAAGTCAAGTCTGCTCAAGGCCCAAGTCTCAAGTCTAAATGTAGATTACCAAGTCAAGTCCAAGTCATTAATGTCAAGTCTCAAGTCTAAATGTAGAACAGCAAGTCAAGTCAGAACAAATCAAGAGTCCAGTATCAATTTAATACCTTAAAGAAAACTAAATATCTAGGAGTTTTCAATGCAATATGGTTTTAATAGGATAAAAACTTGGTAAGAGCATCATGAGTTTGATTTCTATAATCAGTTTCAACTTCAATAAATTCAATCATTCCATACAAATTCAGAAAACAGAATTTAAATTCAGTCGTCTGCTGGAACAAATCTCATCACTTTCAATCTAAGTCATTTACACCAGTGATTCTCAACCTTTTTCATATCAAGGACCCCTAGTTTAGTCCACATTAGAGCCACGGACCCTCGTTTGATGAGATTTTGTCTCTTGGACCCAAATCTGAGAATATTTTTATTGTTAGATATGATTTTGTCCAGAATTCCATGACTATCTGTATTGTAGGTAGAGAGATAACAGAGAAACTATGATCAAAACAGTCATTCTTCTACATTCTCTAATTGTGTTAACTTCTTGTAAATGAAATAATGCTGAAGTTTAACAATAGATCAATTTGCTGGGGACCCCCTCAAGGACCCCTGGTGGTCCCCGGACCCCACAGTGAGAACCACTGATTTACACAAACACAAGATCTCAAGTCAAGACTTTAGAAACCTTTTCAAGTCATCAGAGTACAAGTCAGAGTCAAGTCCCAAGTCACCAGAACCCAAGTCAAGTCAAGTCTCAAGTCTTCTCTTCATGCATCAAGTCAAGTCTCAAGCAATTTGAATTGTGACTCGAGTCCAAGTCCTGTGACGAGTCGAGCCCCCACCTCTGATATTTGCAGATCGATTCATTCAACATTTTCAATACAAACTACTTTACCAACCTGTAAACCAATAAGAAACAAATCACAAAAACACGTTAACAAGACGTTATTGAACTTGACAGTGAAACGCCATCCAGACAGACAAGGTGACGGCGGCGATGACCCCATTACTTTACCCATCAGCCACTGAGCTTCACAGACCTCATAACTCACCGGGGCCGAGGTCAGAGAGTGACGACTTCATTATGTTCTCTCCCATGGTGCCGCATTCCTACCTGCCGCCCTCTGACCCCCCCCCCGACACGCCGCGTGCAGGGCCGGACACACGGAGGAGAACGTATTCTGCGCTCAGACAAGCTGTAAAATATCAACTCATGTCAGAATCACTCTTGGAGAACGGAGTGGAGAGGAAGGTTTGGCGCTATAAGCTGTGAGGCCCGGTCGCAGTTTCTTACAATTACAACCCGGGCAAATCGCTGTCTCCTAATCCCCCGCCTCCTTCCTCTCCTCCTCCTCCTCTTCCTCCTCCTCCTCGCCCCTATCTGTGTCCATCATCTCACCCTTTGCTTGTCTCTCTCATTTTTCTTCTCCTCTTCCTAATCTCTCCTTTTTTTCCCCCCCAGTTTCCCCACTGCTACAGCCGTCAGTCTGTGTCCAATCGTTCATGATTGGCTGCTTTAACAGAGCAGAATGTTGAAAGTTGACGCATATAGGAAACATTGGTGTGTGTGTGTGTGTGTGTGTGTGTGGGCTCTGTGTG
This sequence comes from Centroberyx affinis, assembly GCF_046629955.1. NCBI lineage: Eukaryota > Metazoa > Chordata > Actinopteri > Beryciformes > Berycidae > Centroberyx > Centroberyx affinis. The sequence continues at coordinate 196,832 of NW_027278729.1, read as the reverse complement.
TGCACGCTGACCACGCATGTTTGTGTGCACGCCCCGGCCCGCCTGCAGCCACGCATCGCCCGTGTGTCTTGGGAGGCGGCTGAGGCCTTCGCAGAAGATACGAGACGACAAGCAGAGCGTTTAGATAATGTGATAGGTGCCGCTCCGCACGGCCCGAGCCTCATTTCCAGCCACTCCGAGCTCCATTACAGAAACCGCTCATGACAGCAGCGAATTTGACTGACCCCGGGCCCGCTTCTCCTCCTATTCCGCTGGCTCTTTGTGAAAAAGAAAGGAAGGGTTTCATTCCAAACCACTAAATATCCGAAATCATAAAGAGGGGAAAAACCATGGCTTCTCTTCCTCTATCAAAAAATTAAAAAATGTCTTTATTAGGCTGGCATACCAAAAAGGAAATCTGGCCACACTAGTACTGCTTTTGAACTCGGCAGCGCTCCGGACATTGTGTCATTCTTCCACTAAACATCCATTTTGAGAAAACAAAATCGTTACCTGACGTTTTAACGTTCAGCATCCAAAGGAAAAAAGCTTCTGCAAACTGTCTCCAATGCAAGTTTCACATTTATTGTGACAGAGCAAAAAATGGAGGATCCATTTTTTCAGCTAGGACTTCTGGACTCAAATGTTTGTTGGTAACCCCGTGACTAAACTGAGTCTTACAGGTTTACAGTAAGATTATAGTGTGAAAAAGAAAAAGTGATACTCTTACAAAACATTGTACTAACAAAATTCTTACAAGATTATTGTAATTCAAACTATAGGGTCTAACTTGAGTCTTTTAGTTGATGAAATGATAACACTTTTACCTTGGCTAGATCCTCTATATGTTAGACATGTGGAAAGATGAGCTTAAGGTGACATTCTTTTTCCAACATGGAGATATAGTGTTTTGGAAATCGGCTCTTAACTTTTACATTACACTCTCATTTAAGAAAGTTTCTTCCACGGCTGATAAATACATCGATCAAACATATTGACGGTCTTCGCTCTGCATGTGGAAGACTGTGAGAGTAGATCAGTGTGAGACATTGCTCTCTGTTTTTGTCTGTCATCCTTCTCTCTCCAGCAGTCCGTCCATCTGTCTCTCATCTTGTGAAAAGTATTCTTCCCTTCCACCCACCGTCCCTCTGTGGGAGACTGAGGTGTTGATAGTCGAGAAGTGAGAGTTTCTACTGATTCCTTGTGTTGGCTAACTCATCGCTCCGACCTCAATCTGCAGCCCCCGGGCCATATAACAGCAGCCAGACCGTATGGCAGTTTGGAGTTTTAGTTATACCAACATTTTTCAGACACAGAGCTGCTCTGGAGGCAGGGATAATCTCATTGGTTGAGTTAAACCTCAGTGGGCGGAGCCAAAGAACCACAGTTTTTCGTAGCAAGGCAAGGTTAGCTTACTGGCAAATTGAAGGAACTCTGGTCAAAATATCAATAAAAATATAAATGACTTATTTTTTCATTCATTCATGACCATGACATTCATGATGTTGAAGCTCAGCAGCTAGCTAACTAGCTTACCTAGCTAGCTATAGGCTAGTATGGCTAGTTTGAACTTTCAGGTCAGCTAGCTAACTAGCTAACCTAGATAACTTAGTATGGATAGATTGTATTTTTCAGTTGGCAGCAGAGCGCTAGGCTTCGAAATATTAGCTTCCTCCTCTCTTACCTCTTGTCTTTTTCACTGGGCTTCAGTCTAATGTTACAGCCAGAAAAATGGTGGTTCTTTGGCTCCGCCCACAGAGGTTTAACTCAACCAATCAGATTATTGCTGCCCCCCAAATGTTTGTAGAAGTAAATCTCTGCATGGCAGCAGAACACACCGTTCTCCAGCCACTTCTGTTCTTCTGGTGGTGTTGCTATCGTAGCTGCGGTCAGTCTGGCCTGTGGTCCTCTTGCTCTGTTCTGTGATTGATCAGTTGTGACTACAGATGACGCCACCTCCACCCTCCCTCCTTCAATTCGTCCTCCATCCCTCTGTCCCTCCCCGTATCCATTTCCCTCGTCCCGGCCAGCGTCTCCATCACGGCCTGTCCAGACAGACAAAAGCAATTCAGGTATCCCTCGTTTGATTTGGGTCAGGGCCTAACAAAACTAATACCTGTAAGCCCTATAATATGGTAATTTGTAGCGGCTGGCGTACGGAACGTGGATTTATCAATAACGGAGCTAGCCGGGCTCATATTGGGCTTAGATTGGGTTTTGGAGGGAGACGAGGGGCGCACTAGGGGGTTAGGTGAAACAGAGGTTATTCAATACGGGGGGGTTGTTATTCCAAAAGGGAGCTAGGGGAACTTATTGGCTGTCGGTGAGCAGGCACTGACAGCCTCGTAGACTGACACTCCATGTCTCTCCCATGGGGGAATAGGTAGACGACATACATGTGCATACATACATGTGTATACGCACATACGCGTTCAGTGAAACACACCGCCATACATAGAGATGGCAATTGTGAAAGTCCTCCTACACTGCAAAAATCTCCATCTTAAGTCATTTAGTCTGTTATTGAGTCCTAAAATCGTAATTTTCTTGAAATAAGTGAAAAAGATCTGCGAATGGAGTTAAGTAATTTCATTAGTTTCCAATACAAATCAATTTGTTTCAAGAATTTTGTCAATCTGCCTTATTCTGACTGAAATTGTGAAGCTGCAGTGGAAACAAGTGGAGTTATCTCTCCTCACTGGCAGAATGTTTGTCTTGGTTTAAGAAAAATAAGATTTGAAGGCTGAATATGAGACTGAATGACTCGTTAAGATGGACGTTTTCTTGCAGTATACTGTATATGCATCAATCCTGCACCAGCAGTACTGCAGAAATTATTTATTGAATGTTGAACCAAATGTGTCTTATAACACAAAACTCTTCCTTGTATCTGGTGATTACCTAAAAGAGAGGAAAATCTGATTTATCCAAACAGTTCCAGTTGGGGAAAAAAAAGTGCAGCAGTAGTTCAGCAAACATGCAGTAAAAAGTGGAACTTCTACAATGTCTGCATCTGTAAATATACACTAGGCAGCAAGCAAATACACACACACACACACACACACACACACACACTGACGTAAGGTAAACAAAAGGATTTTATTAAGTCTACCACCCACTGTCTTTGCATCATACCTGGGTGCTCAGCCAGGGAAGTGCTGCATAATGAGCTGCAGAGATGAAAGCGGCGCTACAGGCAGCAGGAGGCAGACATCTTTGCACTGTGAAGTGTTTTGGCCCACACTATCTCCTCTGCAATCTCTGTGGACAAAACAGGAGCAGACCCGGCAGATGGTTGTGATAAGATACAACTGTCTCCGCGGGGAATGAATGCAGCAGCGCGCACACACACACACACACACACACACACACACACACACACCGGTGGATCCCTGTGGTTGTTTACCGCTCCGCACAACCTTCAGTCGATTTTAAATGCATTTTCACTGCAAGAAGTAGTTAGTGAAGTGTTAAAGCTGCTACGTGTAGTATTTTAACATCAATAACTCCTGACCACAGTCATTTTGAGACATTAGTATAATTACTGTAATCAAGACCATCGGTGAGAAGCCTGTCAGCCTCTATCAGCCTCTACTCTGCGTTTTCTGTTGTTTCTCCATCTGGTCGGATTTGGTGGGAAATCTGCTTTACGGCACAAAACTGGAACTGTTTCACTTGCCAACTTTACTATTTAGTAATTTACTATTAAAAAAGCCTTCAGAAAACAAAAGGGACTGGAGCACACCGATTGATTCACAGCCTTGTCACAACATTTCGACACTACTATGTCTTCATCAGAGTCAAAGTGGACAAAGACATGAGGCAAACAACATATATATAGTCAACCTAGACCAGGTGTACAATTGTCATTGGATAATTGGTTGAACAGGGTTTCAAATCTACTGGATAATGAATCCAAGGGTGGGAGCTGCCATAGTCAGTGTCCAAATGCCACACCCCTAACAACATGTCAGAAACAAAAGAACAGAGACCTCTTAAAGTTACAAAGATACATTTGTACTTGTACAAAAAGTACAAGTACAGATATCCGTCAAATATAACAAATTAGAGGAAACATGACATATTCAGTTCTTCATTTATGCCAAAAGGCTAACACCATGTCAGAAACAAAAGAATCCTGTTTCAACTTTTTTACTATTAAAAAGGGCTGTAATCGACTCTTAATCTTCTTTTTGCTGTTGGACAGATGGAGCACCGCCTTTGCAACAGGAGGCAACAGGGGCTTATGGGAAATGCAGTCTTAATTTTTCTAAATACTAAATGATACATGCAGCATCTTCAAAATGATTACGAAAGTGAGGTCGCACAATTACGTCTCCTCCAGTCATCTGTTCATGTTGGTCACCTAGCACTTCTCTATTAAACCTGATCATAGGGTCACAGCAGTATTGTATTAAATCTGTTTTAACAGCACTGTGGCTCTGACCCTGCACTTCTTACTGTTGATTTCTTATAATGTTGTGATCTTGGAGTTGAAGCTCATTCTGCTGCTGCACTCTGTGTTAAGCCAAGTCAAGTTTATTGTTATAACCCTTAATCACATTATGAAACAATAACTGAAAACGACACCCTCCCAACCTTAGATCCTCAGTGAGAACAAGGAAAAACTCCTAGGAAACATCAGCTAAACACATGAAATCTCTCTTTATCTCCGTTTAAGACCGGTATGAATTATATTGATTGAGTTATTTATGTGGTTAACTGTCAACAGATGTAGCCATTGTAGAGGTCCAACTTTTTTTACTACGTTTGCTTAACTACTTTTTGCTCCACCCTCCGAGAAGAATTATGTGGAAAAATCCAGTTTTGCTCTGTCAGAAGTCATAAAGAATGGGCCTGGTGGTGGAGAGACACCAGAGTTTAGTGTTACATCATCGACTAATTTGATTGATTGACTTTATTTGAATGTCTTGCACTTTCACTGCCCACATCCATACATCATGCTGCACTTTGTTTATAGCAAACACACTTCTGACAAAACTCAGGTAGGACATGAAGTATATTGGCGTTTTCCCCCAGTTTTTACAGATAACATTTTGTTATCTTACTAGGGAACATTCAAGAAGAAAACGCAGGATAAATGCAAGAGAGCGACTTCTACAATGGCCGCCAAAGTACACTGACATATGCACAGTGAGTCTGGTTGTGACTGTGGTTGTGTAGTTAATTAGACCGGTGTGGCCGCACTGTTAATCACCTCCACCCCGGCCTCTCTTACAGTTTGTTAATACTGGATCTCTGAGATTACCTAGGCCTAATGGACTCATTAATTACCCGCACTTACTGTGTGTTTTTAATTAGTCATCTGTTCATTAAGCAAATCAGCGGTGGGGTTTTTTTTTTTCGTTTTTCGCAGCCAGGAGCTTAATGTTATGTAGCGTTACTCATAACAGTGGCCGGGTTGAAAGGGAGAATAAATTATGTGTTGGGAGGCGGGGGACTGGACCAACTGGAGCTGGGGTGTGTGTGTGTGTGTGTGTGGGTGTGTGTCTGCTTTGTTTCTGTCCTATTTGTTTTTTTGGTTGGGTTGTCTTGGGAATGGCAGTGTTCGTTGTTTGACTAGATGCCACTGTTTGTTAGGCTGCACATGCACAGCCAAACGCCTTTTGAATTGATTGTTTAGCTCAATATTAGGGTTTGGACTGACTCTCTCTCTCTCTTTCTCTCTCTCTCTCTCTCTCTCTCTCTCTGTGTGTGTGTGTGTGTGTCCGCTGCAGGACAGGATCTCTCTTGGCTCACACAGCAGGCAGGCAGAGCAGGATCTGGATAAAAAAAAAAAAAAAAAAAAAATGCCGCTCTGCCGCTCGCCGCAGTGCTAAAAGTGATTTGTGAGGTTGTTCCCATCAGGCGAGTCTTGCCTCGGCACAAGTGGAAATGTTTTTCTAATTTGTATATTTTCTGAGGCAGAAACCAAAGCGCCTGTGTGTGTTAATTAGCGGCTGTAAAGTACTTCATGATGTAGCGAGGCGCGTCGGCGTTGCGCTGTAACAAAGCGTCGGGGGGGCCCGTGTGACCGCCGCCGCCGCCGCTACTACTGTTTCCCAGTCAGATCCTTGCTTATTTCATTTCTGCTTTGTAATGGGAGTCAGATGGGTCGGTGTTTACAGCAGGACCGAATCACTCACATGCCGGCTAATTAGCTGCAAATGGGCGAGCGGCAGAGGCGGACGCTTTTTCCTCTGCGAATCAAACCTCGCACTGATTTTACACTGTGATCTACATGAAAAGTGTCTGAGGACAAAGGAATCGCTTTTTTGATGTCAAGCAACTAAATGTCTTGCTGTAACACAAAAGAGAAAGATACAGTAATATACAGAGCAAGTCCAAGAAAAGAGAGTTGTTGTTTTTTATAGTTTATTTACATCATAGGACATAGAAGCAAAGTGATAAGAACACAGATGGAACACAGTGATAAACACATATAGAAGATGAACAAAGAAACAATGTGTGCAGTTGAGATTAAGTAACTTATAAAAATATCTCATATCGCATTATTTATTTTCTCTTTTCTCTCTCTTTAGTTGGGCCTGGGTGGGGTGTGTGGGTGTGTGTGTGGGGAGGGGGGAGGCACTATAGGGAATAAGGGAGTGCAGGAAGGTTTAGCAAGCATTGGCATTATTATGCTAGTATTGCTGTTTATTATTAAAACTTTTACTGTATAACTAAATCAGTGTCATTTATCGTTTTGTGAAAAAAAACATATGTGACAGTGGAAATTATGCTGTACCTGCATCCCAAGAAAATGAATAATATACTGTATATATAAAATCTCATCCTAAAAGAAATGCAGGAGAGAAACAAACAAAAAAACAAACCCGAGATGACAAGCAAAGTCAACAGAACTGGATAACCTGCAAGCAAAACTGCAAAACTGCAAAACAGCAAAATGTATCCCTATTATATAAAATAAAATACAAACAAATAAAATAAATCATGGATAAAATAACTAAAATAAAAACAGTGAATAAGATAAAATAATATCATTAATACAATAATAACACAAATCATTTTTTAAAAATGTCCTGATGCAGAAAATGAACTCATAGGAGCATAGGTGCATTAGCAGCAGATTCTCAGTCTAAATAAGAGAAGCAGTTTCTCTCTGACTGAACAAAACACTCTCACCCCGACTCCTCCAAACTATTGATTTATGAGAAGTGCACTTCCTGCCGGGCGTACAGAGCCATTTAACTCTGTGGAGCCACACATCTGAAGGCGACCTGTGACTCCGCTCATGAATGGAGGTAGAGGAGGGGCCGTCCCGTCCCGTCCAGTCCCGTCCCATTGTCCACTTCCATTCATCTTCACACGGGACAAGGCCTCTTTCATCCGCTACTGTTTTATTGGGGTTCCCCCGAAACTGGTGGGCGAATGATGTGCCCCCCGCCATTCAACATGTAACTTAAAGAGGTCAAAGGTCGGATGTGTGGGACGGCGTGAAGGAGGAGGAGAGGAACAGGAAGCGTCGGGGTCAGGGTGAAGAAGAAGAAGGAGGGAATGGAGGAGGGGAAAGAGGGAAAGAGGAACAGTGTGAACTTGAACTGGCCAATAAAACTGTGAAAATAACTGGACACCTGCACTGAGCCTCCCTCATGAATCACACAGAGAGGAAGCAGCATGTCAGGTTTTGGTATTTATCTGTTTGTAGTAATTGAATTTGTACTTAACTTTTCGTTCAACCCATAAATTTTGTGTAAATGTCCTGATTCTGCTTTCTCCTTCTTATTGTTATTACTGTGGCTGTCTTTTTGTTTTCTTTTATTTGGCATTAAGTCACTTGTGAAAAGTCAGTTTGGTTTTTCATATGTGAAATTTCCCACTGACATTTTCACTGGTGAGTTGTCTCTTTGCATGTGAAATTAAGTTTTACCTGTGAAAGTAATATTGTCATATGTAACGGCAGGTGAAAGCAAAAATGTTGCACATGTGGAAAAACACTTTTCACCTATGAATCCAAATTTTCACATCTGAAGTAAAAAGTGAGCTATGGAAGCCTATTCCCGCCACTCAATAAAATGAAAAATGACTCAATTGTCAGTTTTTTTCTCGCAGTTGTGACTTTTCATGATTCTTTTTTTTCTGTTGCAAAAAAAAAAGTCAGAACTCAGAGAAATTAAGTCACAATTGCGAGAAAGAAATATTTCACGTGACGTTTTTGTAAAGGTCGTTATTACTATGCATCACCCGTTTTAAATTCTGTTTTTAATTCATGTACAAGTAGCATATTGTCCTAAAAAGCGCTGTGGACGTATATAAAATTACAGCCTGAGCCAATCCTATCATTAAAACTATGATTATTATTATTATTATTATTATTCACATTATTAAGCATTTGCACCAGGAGCTTTACCTCACCATGAAGTATGGAGTCATGGAGCGTTTCCATTAAAATGCTCCAGTTCCCACACACTCCCATTTTCCACCCGGCTTCAGGAAGCCGCTCTCTAGGCCGCCTTAGTGGTGGAAAGCCATGGTTTCCCATCATAACCAGATGCACACCGTATGTACGCCCATCTATTTCCATGGCACACGGATGGCTCGCACACACACACACACACACACACACGCACACACACACACACACAGTACAGATGGTATATATCTCCTATACCAGTCTATTGGCCTGATTACAACCTCAGTGTTTGCGTTACGCTTCGCATTTTCGCCGGCGGGCCGGTCCGGTCCGGCGGCACCGGCTTAAAGAGCGCCGCCGCCACCGCATCTGCTGCAGCACCAGTGACACAACACAAGCCAACACACACACACACACACACATGCACGCACCCGCAAAGACACACACACACACACACACACGCTCACTGGCACCAGGGTTGACTGCTTGGTGGAAGATGTCAATTAGATCCGAAGGCAAGAATAACAGGCTGGGAGGCGTACTGACACAGCCACACACACACACACACACACACACACACACACACACACAAGTCTGCACACACATGTACAAACACAGACACACACAGATGCACATATACACGCACTGTCTAACACTATGGAAGGGTTATTATGCTGTGTTTCCCATGGCTGTGAGCTTTCTGCAGGACAATTTTTTTTGGGGGGGGGTTTTCCTCAGCCCGTCTCCCTGGAGTCCCGTGTGCCCGCTGTGGGCTTCTGTACGGGACGGGACGGGCCTTCAATCCGCTGCAGATTGAAAAAGGGGCTGCTGGGAAAAAAAACGGCCGACGATGCGAGCGATGCGAGGATGTCGAGGAGCGTAAAAAAAAAAACAGAAGAAGAGAAGCGTCCGCAAAATTCACATTCATGCTGCACAGGGGGAAAGAGCAGTCGAATGAAGCAGGGATGGGTGTGTAAACATGGTCTGCTGAAAGAAAGACGGGTCGGAGAGACATGAATACACACACACACACACACACACACACACACACACACACACACAGTCACACACACACACACACACACACAGTCACACACACACACACCTGCTCCCTCCTGTGACTCGGTGCCGCTGTGCTTCATGTGGCCTGTAGCGGTCTGCAGAGGAATGCTGAACAGAACCACAAATGGACCAGACACACGGCCAGACGACATAAAACTCAATTGGCTGGTTCCTGCTCTCTCTCTCTCTCTCTGTCTCTCTCTCTCTCTCTCTCTCTCTCTCTCCATCCTCTTTAGGTTCTTCCTCTCCGTCTCCTGTTTCCATCCCACTTCCCCTCCAGCGTCCTCTCTTCTTCTGCTGCTTCTTTCTTGAGCCGAAATTGTCGAAATGGTTGACTTGTCATCTTTCTTTTTTTCTGTCTGTTTCACCCTCCTTCGCTCTCCATTTCTCCCTCCCTCTCTCCTTCTTCTCCTCCATCATTTCTTCCTGCCTTCCTTTCCCTCTCCTCCTTCCCTCTCCCTCTGTTTCTCCCTCTTTCTGCATTTCCTCCCTCTCCCTTTCCTCTATTCCCTAACTCCTTCCCTCCAACTGTTCCTCCTTCTTTCCTTCCTACCCCCCCTCTCTTCCTCTCCTCCGTTACTTGTTCTTCTTCAGCTCTTTCTCCCTCTCTTCCTATCTGCCTTCCTCTTCCTCCTCCTCCTCCATTACGTTCCTCGCTCCTTCTCTTCCTAACTTCCTTTCCCTCTCCTTCTTCTCCATTTCCTCTATTCCCTGCATCATCCTTCCCTCCTACTATTTCTCCCTCCTTCTATACTTCTCTCTTCCTCTCCTCCATTACTTCCCTATAGCTCCCTCTCTTCCGACTCTCCTTTCCCTCTTTCTACATTTTGTTTCCTTCTGTTTCTCCCTCCCTCCATCATTTCTTCCTACCTCCTTCTCTTCAGCTCTTTCTCCCTTTCTTCCTGTCTCCCTTCCTCTTCCTCCCTCTCTTCCTAACTTCTTTCCCTCTCCTTCTTCTCCATTTCCTCCCTCCCTCTGTCTCTCCCTTTCCTGCATCCTCCCCTCCTCCTCTCTCTCTTCCTCTCATTCTCCATTCCCTGCCTCCTTCATGCCAACTCTTTCTCCCTCTCCTCTTCCACCATTTCTTCCTCCCTCCCTCTTCCTCTCGTTCATTCCTTGCCTAGCTCCCTCTCTTGCTAACTTCCTTTCCCTCTCCTCCTTCTCCATTTCCTCCCTCCCTGTCTCTCCCTTTCCTCTATTCCCTGTATCATCCTCTCTCTCCTCTCTTTCTCCATTCCCTGCCTCCTTCATGCCAACTCTTTCTCCCTCTCCTCTTCCACCATTTCTTCCTCCCTCCCTCCCTTCTTCCTCTCGTCCATTCCTTGCCTAGCTCCCTCTCTTCCTAACTTCCTTTCCCTCTCCTCCTTCTCCATTTCCTCCCTCCCTCTGTCTCTCCATCCCTTCCTCTCCCTTTCCTCTATTCCCTGCATCCTCCTCCTCCTGTTTCTCTTCCTCTTTCTCCATTCACTGCACTCCTTCACGCTAACTCTTTCTCCCTCTCCTCTTCCATCATTTCTTCCTCCCTACTCTTTCTCTTCCTCTCTTTCTCTATTCCTTGCCTAGCTCCCTCTCTTCCAAACGTCTTTTCCCTCTCCTCCTTCTCCATTTCCTCCCTCCCTCTGTCTCTCCCTTTCCTCTATTCCTTATATCCTCCTCTTTCTCTTCCTCTCTTTCTCCATTCATTGCCTAGCTCCCTCTCTTCCTAACTTCCTTTCCCTCTCCTTCTTCCCCATTTCCTCCATCCCTTCCTCTATTCCCTGCATCCTCCTCCTCTTTCTCCTCCTCTCTTTCTCCATTCCCTGCCTCTTTCACGCCAACTCTTTCTCCCTCTCCTCTTCCACCATTTCTTCCTCCCTCCCTCCCTCTTCCTCTTGTCCATTCCTTGCCTAGCTCCCTCTCCTCCTACTCTCCTTTCCTTCTCCTTCTTCCCCATTTCCTCCCTCCCTCCCTCTGTCTCTCCATCCCTTCCTCTGCCTTTCCTCTATTCCCTCCAACCATTTCTCCCTTTCTTCTTCCTCTCTCTTCCTCCCTCCCTCCCTTCCTCTCTCTCTCCTCATCCTCACCTCGGGTGGCTGCAACTCTGCAAGGGCTCATCAGGAATTCTGCTGTAGCCGCCACCTCCCCCCCCCCCCCCCCCCCCCCTCCCCCGCCCCCCACCCCGACCCGGCAGCCAGGACAAACCCTGAGCGTGAAAGCTCTCATTTATCACCGGGCAGCACAGGGCAGCGGGCCCAGCTGAGCCTGCGCCGAGGGCGGGGTAAGGTAGGAAAGAGGGGAGGAGAGGGAGGAGAGGAGGGAGGGAGGGAGGAAGGGCGGAGGAGAGTACGACGTGAGGCAAGGAGCCAGACGAGGTGGGGAGGAGGACGGAGCTGGGCGGGGCAGGTGGGGTGAGCTGGTGTGATCGTGGGGCAACCGGCTGAGCTACCTTCGGGACGGGAGGAGATAGGTGGAGGGAAAGTGGGCAGGAGGGGAGGAGGGGTGGAGGAGGGGTGTGTGTGGTGTTTGGGTGGTAACTGGCCGGGTATTGACTGGTGGAGGGGAAATGGATGGATGTAGACTGAGGGCGTGTGTGGGTGTGTGTGTGAGTGTGTGTGTGTGTGTGTGTGTGTGTGAGGGAACATTGGGAAAACATAGAGGGATTATGAGGTGCAACACTGTCTGAACAAAAAACACGACACAGTCCAAACTCTAACAGTTAATCATATTAAAATGACGTTGCATGGTGTGATGAAGGCTCATTTGTAATATTTTAATATGAGTAACTGTTCAAGTTTGGACATTTTGTTTTCCACTGAGTGTTGCACCCTGTCATCCCTCTATCCAATTCAATTTAAGGTAGCACCTCTCTCCCTCTGGTTACTTCAAGATGATTTTTTTCCACAACATTGGGAAAGCAAACAAGAGTATGAGTGGGAAATGAGCAGGTAAACAGACTGGGAGGGGTGCAGCCTGCAGGTTAGAGAGGCCGGCTTGAGACTGGAAGGCCCAACTGGGAAAATTCAAGACAGTGAGTGAGAAGAATGACATCATGTGATATTTATGTAGAATTTAAACAAGAGCTTAAACTGGAAAGGTATTTGTTGTATGAAAATCAAAAGTATAGACAGGCTATTTTGTAACTTTAGGGTGAACAACACCAGAATTCCCAAGGTCATTGGAAGATATAAAGGGCTGGATAGAAACCAGAGGATTTGCAACCTTTGTAATGACAACCGCTTGGGAGATGAGTATCATATTCTGTTTGAATGTAAGAATGTAAGCATAATGAATTATAGAGAAAGGTATTTGTAAGTATTATTTAAACTGCCCATCTATGTTTAAATTAATTTTGTTATTACAATCAGATAAGCCAAAAGTTATTTGTAAATTAGGTGCCTTTTTGAAGAATGTCCTTCCTTTGTTTAACTAACATTTGTTGTACTTCAGCCATGCTGTGTGCTATCATTTTGTTATTATTATATGTTTTGTTTGTGCTCCATACCATGTGATCATGGTCTTGGGTCACATACATAAATGAAAAATGAAAGAAACAAACTCCCTTTCCTCAGCGTGTAGCATTGTTAAACACCAATCTATCATTGCTTAAATACCTGCGATACCTTACTGCAAACAAATGAGACCTTGGTGGAGATGATTGGTCGCCTCTATCTCACACCAGTGGTAATGTTAGTGCTTGTGTTTCTCAAAAATCAAGACCACATTTCCCATAAACCCTGCTGGTTCCTTCAGCTTTCTCTTTTCCCTGAAGAGGATCGAACATGTTGGAAGTGATTTCTCCATCTTCCTTTCCCTCCTTCCACCATCTGCTGCCAGAAACTCTTTCAGCTTTAGCTCCGTTTGCTCTGGAAGAACAGAACCTCTTCCTGTTTTTGTGCCGTAAAGCGATCCAGCAGATTTCCCTCCAGATCCACCAGGTGGAGAAACAATGGAGGATGCAGAATAGAGGCTGATAGAGGCTGACAGGCTGACCACTGATGGTCTGGTTTGTTTACAGTAATTATAATGCCTCGAAATTAATGTGGTGATGATTTATTGATTTAAAAAAAAACAGTAGTGAGAAAGGAGTGAGAAAGTTGCCGTATATCTTCCCTCATGTTGCTCCGTCTGATTCTTCCAGTGATTGCTTCTGTTTCTCTGCCAGTCTGTCATTATGTTTCTTAAGTAGCTTATAAACCTTTGTGCAAGCGATGTTTATACATGGACCTTTGCAGCTAATTTTGATGGGGATGGTGCTTGACAGACAGTTAACATAGATTATGGGATAGGCTGTTAGTGTTCGGCGCAGCCCGGCCCTCATTAAAGACTATACACTGTTATGTGGTGGGGTTTGTTTACCCAGCAGTTTACACACTAAACAGAGTTGCCAGGCGGTAAACGCTTCAAAAATGCAGATCAATACTAAACAGTGGAATAAACGAGTTGTCATGGGAATTATGGTTGGGAGCCGTGCCACTGACGTAGAACTGGTCTTTCAGAAATGCAGCCCTGGATGTGTGTTGAGTTCGCTCTCCGCCACACAATTGCGGGTCAAAGAAAGAAAGAAAAAAAGCGAATCGCAGTTTAAGACCTCACACTGGTCTCGCATGCATTCCTATCAAACAGTTATCATAATATTTATTTCCCTCTTGTTCTCCATTGACGTTGACAGTCCTAGTTTAACGTTTCCATCAACAGACATTCTACAGACAGGCCGGAGGGGGGGGGGGGGGGGAAACGCCTCTTGTTTTATGAAATTACCCACCAAACGTCCCGTACACACTCTAGGACTAGCTGTGGTTTTTCTCTGCATTTGGTTGTTGCCGGTCACAAACGTCAGCTCGCCTCTCTCTCTCCGCTGGACGTCCCATGTGTGATTGAGCAGATTTTTCCAGACTTTCCCCACCCCTGCTGAATAGCCTGCCATAATAAGGGTAAAATACATAAATGAAAGCACTTTTGCCATCAATCTCCATGTTCAAGTTGTGTTCCCAAACTCACTCTGACACCTTTCGTGACCGTGCAGGATGGGAAACTTCAAGGGGGGAAAGCTGGCGAGTTCGTCGGTCGCATCTTTTGAGGCTCGAGTCGGTCAACAAAGATCAATACAGCAGAATATGTGACAACTCCTATGGTATCACACACAGCGTTTGTTAGCATGCTAATCAGCAAATATTCGCGGACATCCAAAGAAAACACACTGTGTATTAAGTCGGGGGGGAAAAATGGACACTATTACTGCAGAAAATCACACCGCATGCTAAATTTAAAGGTCAGAAAGGAAAATGTTGGTTGGTCTTTGTCAGCATCACAATTTAAATGTAATTCAGATTGCCAGATCCCTTTACAGTCAAAGTCAGAGAAAACCCCATCCTGTTTTTATCCTCTGTTTTTTATTCATTAATATTGCTGCTGATTCTTTTTCAGAGACGTATTAGTAGCCTATACTGAAACGGAACACTTCCATAGCACTTATGTATCTGTATAGTAGATAATTAAGGGTCACAGAAATACCTGTCACATGTATTGTCAGGGTGCTGTGGCTCTGACCTTTGACCTCCTTACTATTGGTTGCTTGTAATGTTGCCGATTGAGGAATTTGACCTTATTCTGTTGCACTCACTGTCCCTCTGCATAAGAGCATCAGCCAATAAGAGTTAAAGGGCCCTATTTAAACGAACTGTAGCGCATGGTCTAAAGCGCATGGTGCAAGTGCATTTAGGGCGTGTCCAAGTCCACTTTTGCTAGTTAAACAGCGGCATAATCTGGGCGCAAAGTAAGGCGTGTTAGGTGTGTTTTGGGACACATGAACTCAACCAACCATTCCCTTTAAAAGCCAGGTGCGCTTGCACCTTGGTGCATTGCTATTTAAATGGCGGATCACTCAGCTTTTGTCTGGACTACAGGCTTCTGCAGCCAGGCAAAGACCAACAGACCGCATCAGTAACCTAATGTGGCCTATAGGGAAAAACACCACAGCCTACCTCAAAACTTCATCTTTGGAAAAAAAACATCGCAAGGAAATCAGCATCTGTGTATATTTAATATATTGAAGTAATGGCTACGCCTCCGTTTCCCCGTATATATTGTATTTTAGAAATTTCTTGAGACGCGAGAATGGAGTTGGAGTTGAATACAATACACAAACATCAATACTTTCTGTAGGTGTTTTAGGTCCGGACGACATTTCGGCTAATCTCTATAAACAGATATCTGCATATGAGACGTCGTCTCTCAACTCCAACTCCATTCTTGCGTCTCAAGTTGCTAATCAGACTGTAAACAATGACCGGAGCACGGAAGAGGAAGTCTTGGCCCTAAATATTGGCCATCGCCCCCAGAGTCTAATCGTCGTCAGACGGATAGACGATGGGTTCAGAGATTGGTCCACATGCAAATGCAAATAGGGCTTTAGTGTTATTGTAATATGTTTCAGCCATGTTGTCAGCAGACCATTATTTGTAACTTTCAACAGCAGAAAACAAAGCAAAACTTAAACTCCAAACTCCAAACAATTCCTGCAAGTATACAGTGTGTTGTAACATGTAGGACTCCCACAATGGCTCATCTGTCAGATCGACTACCTCGGTCTTGCCCCTCCCCCCCCTCCCCCTCCCCCCCTTTCTCCACAAAACCAGAGGCACCAATGAGGCAGCAGACAACCTGAGAATGCCATCCTCATTCGCGACAGACTGGCTCTATTACAGACAATTACTGGGATTCCCCACAAATTACTCCCCAAAAAAGGTTTTTTCCACATCTTCTGCACGTGAACACAGAGGTGTAAAAATGTCAGGAAACACCATCAGGCCTCTGCAGTTCTCTGGAACGTTCCGTCTCCACCTGACCAGAGGGGGGAAAAAAAAGAAAATCTATTAGAAAAAAATTATGACCTGCATTTGCTTTGAGGTGGATGGAAGTCAGGTTGTCTTGGCTTAAAGCAGAGGTGAAATTACGGGTTTTTTAGAGTCGGTTTGCTCAGAGTGTGCAGGTTAAGTCTTTAATTATGTCTGAATGAGGGGATTTTAGCAGAGAGAGGATTTGTTTTACGCCACACGGGTAATATGCGCTAATCGTGGGCAAACTTACACACACAAATAAACAGGCGTGTTTTTGTCCAACCGCTCAAATTGCACACCTCGTAAGCTTGTAATTATCATGCTTAATTTACACTTGAAAATAAACAGGGGTTAGGAGTGACTAGGGATAATGGAAAAGCAGTCTATTTTCCTTTAAGCTTGTTTCTTTACCTCATAGGTTCCAGTAGAGAGCAGACGGCGGGCAGTGTTCAGTCGGTCGGGGCTAACGTGTCGATTGATGCTCCGTCCTCGCACTTTTAATGACTGATGTCTCGCTAATTGCTGTTTACATGTTTGCACGTAAACTTGAATCCAGCGCTGATATTTACAGGCGATCTGCAGCGACGCTTTTCCAGGGTTCATACAGACGATATGAAATCAAATTCAAGGACTTTCAATTACTTTTTTCCAGCACTTGCCTGGTCATAAAGACTCGGCACAAAAGCAAGAAACAATTCCCAAAACCAGTGATTCTCAAACTTTTTCATATCACGGACCCTTAATTTAGTCCACATTAGGGCCACGGACCCCCATTTGATTAGATTTTGTCTCTCAGACCCAAATCTGTAAATATTTTTTGTTAGATAATGATTTTGTCCAGAATTCCATGACTATCTGTAGATAACAGTGAAACTTGCATTAGCGATAACGTTCATGGAAACAGTCTCTGTCAGAGTTTCGGCCTGCAGTGTGTGACAGTTATCAGTCTCCCTGTCAGGTTTGACTTCTCACTTCTCCCCCGGTGAAAGTGTCTTTGCTTTCTAATCGCGGCGGCTTTTTACTCTTGTTTAGATAACAGCAGAGATTCCAACCACAGTTTGGTAAACTTTGGGGGAAATGTGGGAGAAACGGTCCATTGCACTTCAATCAGAAAGGGAAATGTGAAACACGTGAAGAGCTAAACGCTAGTCATTTCTCAATAATCTCTGCGGCTGAGGACCCCCCACCCCCCCCCACCCCACCACCACCCCCCGCCCCGGTCCCGACTCGCCTGTTTTCGGACTCTTAACCCTCATCCTACCAACATATTTAACACAAGGACTACCGACTGGGTAGTCCCCAGGGTAGACCCCAAGAATAAACTACTGTAAGAAACAACCATCATAGCAAAATGTTAACGTATTTCTTCTCAAGACATTATTAGTTATGTAATTAATGTCATCTGAAAAAAAAACAGATTATTATTATTTTAGGAAAGCTACAGTTAATTAAATGATGTGTTGTATTTGTGACTTTGAACATCATCTGACCTTAGGAAGAGCAGTATTTAGGGTCACAGAGCACATGAGGAAATCTGTGTCTGCTGCATCTGTGTCTGTCTCCTTCAAAATGACTGACAGAGTGCCCCTACCCCCCCTGATAATGTGTGATACTTTAAATTAGGACCCATGGCAAACATGAACTCAATAAATAGTTCCATCTGTTAAAACTGCATAGGCGGAATTGGGTGCTTTTGACTGGGGTCCCCAAAAAGCACTAATTAAAACAGAAACAGAAAACACTGATATGAAGTCACTAGGAACAGATTGATTGACAAAGTCATGAAAAATTGGAATGATAGAATAAAAACGCCTGTGAGATATGACAAAAAGTATAGCTCTGGGGTCTGTGGGTACCCCAGTTGGTAGGATGAGGGTTAAATTCACTGAAAGTCCAGCTCTGGATGCTTGTTAAGACGCAGTTTAATATTCGAAAAGCGTAAAGACCCGAGAGCGGAGAAAGTCGGGGTCGAAAATTGCGACGCGATGAGTTGTTATTGTTGATTTAATTTCACCCCGAGCCTTATTAATACCCCGTCGGACAGGTATACTCCCTGGTAAGTCTACTTAATGCAGCTGCATTCTTTGAGGCATGTTCTAGAAAAATCTTCTGCACATGTTACAAAGACCCGACTGAATCCATGGCTCAGCCCACACACTTTTTCCAGTGGTTTTTGGCCTTGGCAGACCTTCACCCACTGCTGCTACATGCCAGCGTCCAGACTCTGTCTAATATGAGAAGGTGATGTGCATAATTTGTTATATATGTATTGCTTAAAATCTGAAATATAAACACAGCAAAAATGACAAGCCCGCTGCCCTCAAAACCACTAAGAATAACAGTTCAGTTTAAGCGTTCTGGCTGCTCGCATCTGATTAGGACAAACTCTTAACATTCTGATTTTTTCTCTTTCTCCGTTTCTATTTTCTTTTTTTTTTCTTGTCAAAATGGCCGAAGGCTTTCCATAAACACCTTTGAGAAATGGAGGGAAAATGAGGTTGTGGGCACAGGAGGACCGTGGAGAGCAGGGAGTTAGGATAATGAGGCTGTGTTGGTGAAACTGGACCCGAGCTTCTGGGCGATCAGGACCATGAGTAGTCAAACACACCACAAGTTGGGCTTTTTTTTCTTAAACTCCATTATTGGATTTACTTAGTGATTTTTTTTTTTTTTAGACTTCATATTTCCTAATAAATTCTGCGCTCCAGATGACAACATGGGGCTGCGTTTCCATGTGTCTTTGTATGTGCAACTGCAAAAACTTTATTTTATCTTGTATCCATACTTATCAAGCTTTTATTGTATGATTTTTTTTTTTGGTTAAATCATCTCACTGGCTGATAATTTTACCGGTTTCAACAAATGTGACGTTTTTTTCAGGAGAATGTAACTTGTTTCAGGACATTTACTTCCTAAAAGTGAAATTGTCTTCTTATTTCTTGTTGTCATTGTTTTATGATGATTTCTTGAAGTCATATTGACATGAATCAAGTGAAATTTACTGAAACCAGTAGGGCTGCAACTAATGATTATTTTCATTGTTGATTAATCTGTCGATTATTTTCTCGATTAATCGATTAGTTGTTTGGTCTATAAAATGTCAGAAAATGGTGAAAAATGTGGATCAGTGTTTCCCAAAGCCCAAGATGACGTCCTCAAATGTCTTGTTTTGTCCACAACCCAAAGATATTCAGTTTACTGTCATAGAGGAGGAAAGAAACCAGAAAATATTCACATTTAAGAAGCTTGAATTTTGACTTGAATTGAATTTTTCTTAAAAACTTACTTGTTGTTGACAACTAATCGATTAATCGTTGCAGCTCTAGAAACCAGCAGATTATCTGCTATTGCAGTGAGATAATTTGACTAAAACTATCATGAAATAAGCTAGGAGATAGGTCTGGAAACAAGAGAAAATCACTTGTCATTTTTTGCAGTGTGGACACATCTCTTTCTTTCTCTCTTTCTTTCTCTTCCTCGTTAAAGTCTGACTTCATGCTACACCGGCGTTCAGAGCGGAGGGTCGTGGACTTCAGTCTAGACCCCCCCTCCCCCTCCCCTTCCCCCTCTCTCTTCCCCCTCATCCAGTCTCAATCCGACGCTCGATTAGCGTTCGATTTTGTGTGGGTTTTTTAACGGACGCGCTGCACATCCAAACCAGAAGAATAACCCGCATACCTCAACGTCTGCCTCTGGTCCTGTGAAAACACAGGCGGAGCGGGGAGATGTACGGTGCGGTCGCTGCACCGTGCGCAGACCTGCGCTGGGATTGGAAGGATCAGTGGAAAAGGGAATCTGAGACAAACCAGAGCAATTTCAGGGGGGCATGACAAGATATAGTGAGGAGCCTGAATAGGGGGGGGGGGGGGGGGGCGAAGAGAGGGGGGCACAGGTGAGAGTGATTTGTTCGACTCTTTCTTGTTTTTAACCCCGTGTCTGTCTCTCTCTACCTGCAGCTCTGAAAAATATCACAGTCAAAACCCATCTACACCAGTCAATAGTCTGGACCCTCCTGACTGAATGTTCTATGTTTTTCATTCTCTTAAAGTCATTTTGATCTAAAGGCTTCTGCTTAAATGCTTGAAATGTGTTTCTCAGACAAATATAAATAGTGAAGTTGATCCAATGTATGAATTCCTTTCCGAAGCCTTTGCCTTTCCATCAAGGCAAAGGGCGGCTACTTTAAAGAATCTAAAATATAAGATAGTTTGGATTTGTTTAACAATTTTTTGGTCGCTGCATAACTCCATTTGTGTTGTTTCATAGTTTTGATGTCTTTACTGTTATTCTAAAATGTGGGAAATAGTAAAAATAAAGAAAAATGTGGTGTGTCCAGACTTTTGACTGGTAGTGTACATGCACATACACACACATATTCTGTGGTTACACAGATATATCAGGATGATATTGGCCGTTTAGTGAATATCGGATATCGACCAGTCATGCTGAGAAGAAGAAAATTCTGGAGGAAACACTGAATACTTGGCACAAATGGTCAAATTTGAAGATATTGAATATTGGCACAAAATACCAACTATCTGCAGATCAGTCTAAAAATATTGGCATTGGTATCGAACTTAAAAAACCCATTTTGGTCGAACTGTAACCCTCACACACACACACACACACACACACACACACACACACACACACCCAGGGGAAAAGTGCTTGCCGATGCCTGCTCACAGTACCTGTCATCCATCAGAGTGACATGGAAGGAGGGATGCAGAGAGAGGAAGAGAGGATCACCTGCTATAGCTCACCTCTCTGGCTCCTGCATCCCTGCTTCCTGTCTCCCCGTCGCCATGACAACAGACCAAACAGGGCTGCGATACACCGCGGGCAGAGCTACCGTAACACACACACACACACACACACACACACACACACACGCTCACTCAAACAAGCTCCAACTGTATGATATCATGCCGGATTTCCTTACACTGAAAGAAGCCGTTTCCAAGACGCTCCGAGGCTTCAGCTTCATCTTTCACTGATGAGAGCATGTTGGAAGAGTTTCAGTGCAAAGTACTGTTGTGTCTTACAGAAAAGTGTGACTAGAAGTGAGGCTCACTCCTCTGTCGCTGGGTGCTGTGAAACTCACTGCAAAAAACGGCCATCTGAACAAGTCACTTAGTCTCATATTCAGCCTCCAAATCTTATTTTTCTTAAACCAGGGCAACAACTCTGCCAATGGGCTGAGATAACTGGTGTCAGTATCTTGAAACAAGTCTGAATAAGGCAAAATCACTGCACTACTATCAAGAAAATTACACTTGATTCTATAAAATTCTTGAAACACGTTGATTTGCATTGGAAACAAGTGAAATTATCTAACTCCACTGGCAGATTTTTTCACTTACTTCAAGAAAATTACAATTTTAGGACTCAATAATAGACTAAATGACTTGACATGCTGTGGTTGTGTCCGTCTCTGTTCTTCATTGAGCTGTATATAATTAATAAAACAAAGTAAAAGTTGGATTACTGTGAATAGAATTTTTTTACTTTAAATCTTCACGTCATATCTGTGATTTTACTCCCAAAATCCTCTTTGTATGCAAATGAGTTTTGACAATGTCACATGACCGGAGAACTTACCGGGTTGTGCGTTTATTAAAGTTTGCATGGACTCCTGCAATATAGTGATGTTTATAGCAATATATGTATATTTATGACTGTAAGACAACACATCTTACGGTAATTTATAATAAGTCAGGTTTTTGCATAGGCAGTGCTTCTGTAACATGCTATAAACTATGTTTCCTAATGGTTGAGTTAGCTAGCCAAGCAGTGTAACATTACTGTATTCTCCATAGAAGAGATGAAGGCAGCTGAAGGAGCCAGAGAGCTGAGATCACTTTCAAGCTGATAATTAACCAGGTCTATGTGTAATCGGACTGTAGCCTACGCAATCTGTACTTGTTATACAGGCAATCACTTTGTCAGAGTAACTACCTTATTTCCTCTAATAGTGGCCGGTAGTCAATTAAAAGCCGGGTCTCCGATAATGGCCGGGGCCGTGGTCGACACGAACAAATAAAGGCCGGCCCCAAATACAGGCCGGGGAAAAAAACATGAATAGCTGGAATCAGCTTCTCGTCCATTTTTCACTTGCAAGTTGGAACTATTGTTCATGAAACTAAATGACATCAGCAGGGAAACAAGGAATCACACAAATCTGATTGGCTGTTGACGGCTGACTGAAAACAAGTTTGTTGAAAGAGTGTCCCTGGTCGCTCAGCTCTGTAGGAAGTCCAGGTCACTAAGTCACTCAGTAAGTGTGACTTTTTTCAATTGTCGGATGTTTCACTTTGGAACAAAACTCACTATTTCTTCCAGTGGCACACAGACACCCACCCACACACTCACACACACACGCACACACTGAGACGGTAGCCAGTGTGGCAGTGTGTTCAGATCGCTCCAGCCCTCCTTGTGAACCCTCTCCTCTGTTCAGGCAGATGTAATGGGGTTGATGTTGGCCGGCCTTCACACAGGAACTCAGAGAGCTTTCTGTCGGCAATCATGAATCCTCAGGCTGCGGTGCAGAGCTGCTGCGGCTCAAGACATCCTCCATCAGCTCTTCTCTCTCTCTCTCTCTCTCTCTCTCTCTCTCTCTCTCTCTCTCTCACACACACACTCTCACACTCTCTCAGGTGGGTATATGCAAACACTGAAGCCTACACATACATGTAAGCAGTGTTGTGGTAGTTAATAAAAAGGTGGGTAAACTACAACAATTCAAGTCGATCATCATGAACAAAGATTCTCTTACAGTGTTATATATCATCAGTTTGTGATGTTCAAAGCATTCCAGGAGTTATTTTGTGATTAAGTGTTGTAATTTACTTTTTTGGTGAACCCACTTTCCCTCAACCTGCCTCGTCTGCTTCTACTTCAGCTAGTGATTTCCTACATTTCCCAGAATGCCTTTCAACAAGTCTCAGAAAACATGCCAGAACAAGAAAGCGTTTGGCCAGTTGGGATTAAGCCAAATACACCAAAGGACAAAATGGGCCCAGAGATACAAGGTATATCACCAATAGCTGTGGGGTTTTTTTACGGTGTTAAAGTGTTTTCGGGTGGATTTTTCCTTTAAAACACCCTATCTTCATATAACTTTAATCAGTTTGGTATAGTATTTAGTGTGATATAAACTATGAATTTAGGAAGCCTAAAAAGCCAAAAAAAAACCCCAACCTCTCTTCCACAAATAACAAGGAAGGTAAACTGAATTTTGGCGGGTTTACTTCACTGCAAGAGTCATAATACACACACACAACACACACACACACACTTCCCAGTCTTCTAAGCCGTCTTGTTGGGATCTCTGCTGATGCGGTGCGGTGGCGTCATCACGAGGCCTTTAAACGTCCTCTTTCATGTCCCCTGTGTGTGTGTTTTGCTAACCCTGTCCACCCATCCGTCTATGACAGCCCGACGCCCGAAGAGCACATCACGGCTCGCTATTAAAGTTATTCATTATCTTAAGAACTTTGCTTACAGAGCGGTTTTGTTTTGCAGCCTAGAATCATTTTGCGCATTTGAAATATTGACTAATGAATTTCAGGTAGCGATATTTTTCTCTCCCGAAAACGGCGGTGTAGCGTTTTGGAACGAAACCCTCTTTGAAACGCTCGAGCGCGAGCGAATGCCAAACAGCCGCACAGCAACTCCTATTCATGAAGCGGCGCAGCAGAGCCCATTGATAAAAAACAGGCCGGAGTGAGTGGAGAGGGATGAAAGGGAAGAGGTGAGGTCACTGAAATTGATTAAAGGATATTTGAAGAGTTTCCATTTACAAAACACTCCATATTCATTTTAGAACAAACAGAAGCATCGTTGCCCATAAGGTCAACATGCAGCATCTCTAAACCAGTGATTCTCAACCTTTTTCATATCAAGGACCCCTAATTTAGTGCACATTAGGGCCACGGACCCCCATTTGTCTCTCGGACCCAAATCTAAGAATACTTTTATTGTTAGATATGATTTTGTCCAGAATTCTATGACTATCTGTATTGTAAGCAAAGAGATAACACTGAAACTATGATCAAAACAGTCATTCTTCTACATTCTGTAATTGTGTTAACTTCTTGTAAATTAAATAATGGTGAAGTTTAACAATTCATCAATTTGCTGGGGACCCCCTGGAACCCCCTCAAGGACCCCTGGTGGTCCCCGGACCCCACGCTGAGAACCACTGCTCTAAACCAGTGATTCTCAACCTTTTTCATATCAAGGACCCTAATTTTGCATACATTAGAGCCACAGACCCCCATCTGGTGAGATTTTGTCTCTCAGACCCAAATCTGAGAATAAGAGAGAAAAATGTAGTCCACATTAGGGCCACGGACCCCCATTTGATGAGATTTTGTCTCTCAGACCCAAATCTGAGAATATTTTTATTGCTAGATATGATTTAGTCCAGAATCCCATGACTATCTGAATAATAGGTAGAGAGATAACAGATAAACTATGATCAAAACACTCATTCTTCTACATTCTCTAACTGTGTTAACTAATGAAAGTTTAACAATTCATCAATTTGCTTTGGACCCCCTGGAACCCCCTCAAGGACACCTGGTGGTCCCCGGACCCCACGTTGAGAACCACTGCTCTAAACTACAGAGATTCAGTCTGTAAAGGTTTTTATTTTGGCCCCCAAGGGACTGTCACCCACTGTCTCTCAAACACAACATAATCTGTTATTATTTTGTGCTGTCGATCACTTTGTAGGTAGAGTAGGTGTCACTTTTTTTTTTAAAGTGGTGGATATCTTATTTTGGAATGAAGTCATTATTTTCGTAAGTCATTATAAGTGTGAATATTTGCTACATTAAAAGTGAGTTTTAGTAACAGTATGCACATAAATATAACATTGTTGCTTCTGGCTGCTGTTAAACATTCAAATTTATTTTTAATGAATCCGTCTGCTTCTGAGTCAATGAGTCAAAGTATGCTGTCTCTTTTATAATTTTTTGGACGTTATTTTGCTCCACAATTATGTGAATCATCCATCCATAAAAAAAAAAAAAAACTTGTAAAATATATATTTTTTTACATGTTGGAGAAGGATTTGTGTGCTTGTTGGCTACTTTTATATTTCGAAATACAGCATTTGTTATTATTATTTATTATTATTGTTATTATTGTTGTTGTTATCATTCCAGAAGCCAGTCCAGGTTCCAGGTAGCCCTGAAACACATCATTAAAACAGAGAGTGTTATTCCAATCCCCTGTTGCCTGGAGCAGGACAGCATCAACATCCACGGAAAAACAATAATATCCCTGGAAATTAAACAAACTAGCAAAAACTTTTATTGCACGCAAACGTTTTGATATTACGTTTCCCTCAGAGAAGCAGCCTATTCAAGTCTGGCTCCTGACTGACTCCCGAATTACGCTCAGTGTGTGCTCTCGTCTGTGTGTGTGTGTGTGTGTGTGTGTGTGTGTGTGTTGTGCACGACATGGTGAAAAGCAGGACTGTTGATCTTGGTGTAAGATGCCAAACAGTACTATAAAGGGACTTTTGAGGGTCTTACTGGGCACTGTGCCAGTCTCCCTGTACCCTTGGGATGCCATAGTGTGTGTGTGTGTAGGTGTGTGTGTGTGTGTGTGTGTGTGTGTGTGTGTGTGTGTGTGTGTGTGTGTGTGCATGCCCTTGGGATGGCGTAGCGTGAGGGCAGCAGGAGAGGCTGGAGACCGGTCTGAATTAATGATACAGCAATGTTTTTATTTCGTCTCCTATACTCTCTCTCTCTCTCTTTCTGCTTAGCTCTCTCTCTCTCTCTCTCTCTCTCTCCTTCTGACTTAACCATGACAGTGTGTTATCACTTATCACCATTAATTTATAAGAGTATGAGTCTGTTAACCATAAAGAGGTTGATAAGGAAACAGATTCAGTCCTTGTTTTTCTATCCACACAGAGCTTTTATGCTCAGACGCTCCAACAGTAATTGTGTGAGGTTCAAAGAATCTTAGCGACCCTTGTGAAGAACTTCTTATATAATTACTGTGTAATTGCAAAAACCACAATGTAAGAACCAATTCACCTTGTTTGTGGTAAACGTTACTAAACCAGATAACTGTGAGATGGAAGATTACTCTCATGGAAAGTTCAGAGTGTTGTTCATAGTGAAAATGTGTTGAGCAAAGTTCAAGGGTGAACAAGAGCCTTTTGAGTTTTGTTCTGTTTTCCATGTATGAGGGGAACAACGTCCAGTGTTACAGAGTTAGGCTTCAGTCAAGACCGCCTTAGTCGAGTCCAAGACCAGGTCCATTTGAGTTCAAGTTAATATCAGGTCCAAAGGGGATTGGACAGAGTCAAGACCAAAACGAGAGCAAATGGAGTCCTAATCGAGTCTTTCCAAATGTAAAAATAATGCTTTTCGAGGATGAACAGACAGTAGGCTACATACAAGTTTCTACAGGGGAAATCCCTTAAATTGTTTGTAGCGCCAGGGAGAAAATAAACTTAACATGAATAAAAAATGACCCATTTGTTATTTTCGGATAGACCGGAAAAAGGTTTGAGGACCTTTACATACAATACAAAGGTGTAATCCCTTAAATCAGTGATTCTCAACCTTTTTCATATCAAGGACCCCTAATTTAGTCCACATTTTAGCCATGGACCCCCATTTGATGAGAATTTGTCTCTTAGACCCAAATCTGAGAATTGTTGTATTGTCAGATATGATTTTGTCCAAAAGTCCCTGACTATCTGTACTGTAGGTAGAGAGATAACAGTGAAACTATGACCAAAACAGTCATTCTTCAACTTTCCCTAATTGTGTTAACTTCTTGTAAATAAAATAATGGTGAAGTTTAACAATTCATCAATTTGCTGGGGACCCCCTGGAACCCCCCTCAAGGACCCCTGGTGGTCCCCAGACCCCACGTTGAGAACCACTGCCTTAAATTGTTTGTACTGGGGAGAAAATAAACAAAGATTGAGATCCAGATGGAGAAAAATCTATCTTTGAAAACGTGGGTAGATCTTTGACACGTCGGAAGATGTCGATTCAACATCCAGTCGCATCCCGAGACCGAGACGAGCCCGAGTCCAAAGCCTCACGAGGCCGAGACGAGTCCAGGACGTCAGAAGAGTGTTTTTTTTATTTCGAGGCCCGGGCTGAAGTTCCGCGAGCCGGCTAATGAACTTGTGAACCAGGCCGGGCCGCAGAGACTCCCCAAACAAGGCCGTGTTTGAGCGGAACTGCCGGTGACGTGCTTCACCTTCACTTAGCCTAACGGACACTTGACTGCGTCCCTGGAGGCGGCCGTGAGGAAGGGGGTCAGTGTTTACCGCTGTTTGCCCCGTCACTCCGCGAAGGCTCCTGCAGGTCCCCCCCCTCGGCCTCAACCCCCCAAAATGGCTCCCTAAGCCAAACAGCTCTGGTTGTTGATGTTTACTCTGCGAGGGCCCTCCCCTCCCGTCCGAGGCTACGCAGATACCGGTTTGGAGATGGGGGAAAAATATTTTCCCAAGCGGGCTGACTCGGGGCAAAATAAACAGCTCGGTTTGGGGGTACACACGCCATCGAAAGAATCCCACCTCAGTCAAGGAAAATGGCCCGGAGAGAGGGGGGATAGCGGTGGAAAAGAGAGGGAGAGAAGAAGAAAATAATGTATTGGGATACATGTGAAATGATAGAAACGTAGACAAATAAGTCCTGCGGCCAACATCTGCTGATTGCAGAATCCGGGGCTTTTCTTGTGTTGCTGTTGTGGAGAATTGGCTCCAGGGCAGAAAGCTAATATTTTTGTCTCCAGGGCAGAGTGACCAGTAAATCCCCACATTTAGCCACCACTCTTCCCATTATAACATAACACATAATAGTCTAAAAAAGATATTTTAGAACAGAATCTGACTCTTACAGTGGTGGTTTTTAATCACGTGACCCATTGCGACCCAAGAGTCTGCAGGTTTTCATTCCAACTAAACACTATCTTTGGTTTAAAATGAGCATGTTGGTGAAATCAGCTGCTGTAGTGTTGACTTTTTGGTCATGATGGCAATGATTGAAAACCAATGCTGTAAAGCAGTGATTCTCAACCTGTTTCATATTAAGGACCCCTAATTTAGTCCACATTAGGGCCACGGACCCCCATTTGATGAGATTTTGTCTCTTGGACCCAAATCTGAGAATATTTTCATTATTAGATATACTTTTGTCCAGAATACAATGACTATGTGTATTGAAAGTAGAGAGATAACAGTGAAGCTATGATCAAAATAGTCATTCTTCTACAATGTCTAATTATGTTAATTTATTGTAAATCAAATAATGGTGATATTTAACATTATCAGTTTGCTGGGGACCTCCTAGAACCCCCTCAAGGACCCCTGGTGGTCCACGGACCCCATGTTGAGAACCACTGCTGTAAAGAACGGGTAGTTACTGACCAAAGTGGCTGGTAGAGTCTGCAAATTGTCGTGGTCAGTTTAAAACCCTGTACCTCCCAAATGTCAACTTTTCAAGAACTAAGAAAAACAGCCTTGTTTTAGCTTGATCACAATGCATTTTTTACTTTATCCTGTGGATTTTCTTTTGGTTTCATAAACTCCCAAGAGGTCAGAGAATTTTCTCAACCCTCTGAGGAGAATGTAATCCTTCAACTCAAGTGAAAACATGAAAATCACCAAAATTGGAGTTCCATGGTTTTCATGGCGAAAATGTTCCCCGGTGGCAATTTCCCACCCTGGATGGTGCCAGAAGCTTTATTTTGACTTATTTTTCTGGATTCTTAATCGGGGGGGGGGGAACACTGTAAGAAAGCAGACAAGTGACTATAGGATTCAAACCGAAAGAGTGAATGAGCGAAGGATAAAGTCTGGGAACCGGGTATAGCAGCCGGGAGGTCATAAAGCAAACACCTCGGGGGTCGAGGTCGCAGGTTCACAGGCATTAATCACAGCTGTCCGGCTAATGGCGACAGCAGCACTCGGGGCCAGGCTTGATCAGCAGAATCGCATGTGACTGTTGTCCCGGGGAAGTTGTCTCCCTCAATAACGACGGCTACACGGTCTCTGTGGGACGAGCTGTCTCACACACACACACACACACACACACACACACTCACACACACACGGCGGCTTTTATTGAGGAAAACCCTTACTGTGAGAGGTGCGATGTTTGTGTCATATGGTTCTGTAGAGCTTGGACTCAAATCTTATCACATCTTGACATGTATACCAGGAGCAAAGACCTCTCTGTTTGTCTGTGTAACATTTCAGCCACTGGCGCCTACACCGTTAGGCAAGTTAGGCAGATGCCCCTCCACTTGGAAATTAGGAGGGGCAAAATTGTCTTTTTGCCCCTCCACTTTTCACCCCTTTTAAAAGTCAAAATGTAGTAAAAATCGAATATTTAATCTTCAATCTCTCAATCTTTTCAATCTGTTTCTGCATTTATATAGTTGCATTTGGATTGCTGCACCCCCTTTCCAACCCAAGTGGTATAGTCCAACCTCTTCACTGCGTACCACAGACGATGCGATCGTGAACCGAGTAGCAGCAGCATAATTGTTTGAACCGTGAAACGACAGCTAACATTGCACAATTTCTGGGCAAAGAAAAGTAAAAAAAAACAGCACAGGTGTTTTTCTCTGAAGACCTTAACTGTGTAACGACCAGAAGTGAACGAGAAAGAGTTATGTGACCTACTTTTATCTAGCTAGCTTTTTAAGAGTAGCTAGGTTTAGGTTGGCTAACGTTCCATGTCATGTTCTGTGTGCCGAAGGTCTCTCTCTTTCTCTCTGAAACTGTGTTTAACATTTGGCAAGCTATGTAGCAAAGCTAAAGTGAGATGATTTCAACAGATTATTGAAGATAATAGCCTCCTGTTAGCAGTGTCAGAACAGCAGAGCAGCAGCAACAGGATGCCAAAGCAAAAGGATAGTGTTAGAGAATATAAAAGAACTATGATATTCAAAATGAATTAATAATGTTTTCATGTAACTGGCTTATTTGTCATTTTGTGCAGTATAGCCTATGAATTATGTTAGTTTCCAAAAAAAGTAATGAAGCCTTTGCAGACAGCTCTCCTGTGTTTATAGCATCTCTTTAAATGAATTATGTTCTTTAATGTAGCATTGAGAATCAAGCATCACAGTAGGCTATACAAACCGAATACTGTATATAAAAATATATATGTAAAATTGCAGGAAATGGTGTATTAAAAAAGACCCCCCGCCCTGTTCAGATTTTGCCCCCCCCTGCCACATTTACACAAAGTTAGGCGCCCATGATTTCAGCTATAGGAGACTTTCCATGAGCTAAATCAAAGTTTACGTAGACGCAGTTTGAAAGTTTTGAGGTGATCCAAAAAGAGGAATATGACAAATCAACGATGTTCCATCTTGTAAATCAATTTGACGCAAAGATCTGCATTTGGCTTGATGATCTCTCTCGGCTGCTTTGTTTTGACTTGGTTTTGCCAAGATCTGTGAAACAAGTTAGGCTTCGGAGAGCAATAAAAAGCAGTATCTAGTCTGTTTTAGTCTTCTCTCCTCGGCCCCTCCTCCTCAGAAAAGGATCCTCTTCCCCGAGTGACATTTTCTCCTTCTGCTGGCCAGCAATAACACCAACTCCAACTCTGCATGCCGTCTCTGACCTTCCTCTGGCATCTCCCCAGGGACCCATTCCCTCTTCTTCTTCTTCTTCTTCTCTCTTCGTCTCCCCTCATCTTCCTTCCTCTTCCTTTCTCTTATCTCCTCTCCCCTTCTCTTTTCCTCTTGACCGGCGCTAACCAAAATCCTAAATATTTATCCGCCCTTCACCTCTGCTCTCACATATCACTCCATTACAGTCCGTTGTGATTCTCTACCTCTTTTCTTTTCGTTGCCATGCGGGTCATTTTCTGTCCGTGCCATTTTTCAGAATGAGGACTCGGTTAAATAATATTTTCAGTCTCCCTCCTTTTCCGTTTCTCCTCCCCTCCTGTAGTTTTAATCGCCTAATCCAAGAACAATTGGCCGCCGTGACAAAAGGAGAAGGAGGGAAAATGAAAGAAAATAAATTTAGGGTGGAAAGATAACATACCTCGCAGACATGGAGGTGGGGAGAAGATCAGCAAAGGTTTATAATGGCAGAAATAAATCATTCTGTGCTTGTTCGTGTCAGCGGGCTGTTTAAAGTGTAGTCTTTTTATATAAAGCTTGAAGAAAGTCCACATTTGTCCCGACTGTTAGAGACTAAGGGATGATTGGGAGTGAATGGGAGGTGTTGGGTTGCAGGTACAGTGTTGCAGCTCATTTAACAAAGAAAAATAATGTTATCGTACGAAAATACGAAGCTCAAACTGTGCGGTAGGCACTGACAAATGTTCTTGGAGCAAAAGACTAAATAGTTTGGAGATGACTTAAGAAGGTTTCTTTAATGTAAAGATAACAGCGCATAGAAGAATGGATTCCAACGTTTACAGATTGTTTCACTCAGTTACAGGCCTTTATACGTTTTTAAAGGTACATGTATATACAGATGTAGCCATTGTATAAGTCCCACTTTTTACTGCACGCTTACTAAACTATTGCTGTATTTTGGCTCCATCCCAGAGAGGAATCAATTAGAAAAGTCAGGTTGTTTCTTTTCAGCTGTTAAGGCAGCGGTATACTAAGAACATATTCAAACATGCCCGAAATATCCCATGTTCATGAAGATAAAAGTGGCAGCCGCAACCCTATGGAAACTGGAATTAGCGGTGAGAAAAACTCAGAGAACAACAGTAACAACGGCAGCGGTGAAAGAGCGACAGAGGCCGCTGAGGGAAGCCGTTTGATTGGTCAAAAAAAGGGGCAGATATCCTCTAACAAGCTCAGCAAGCCGAGCCTCCGAATGATTCAATTTGAGAGTTGACCACAAGATGTTAGAATGCAGATGTAAACAAGGCCGATGAACTGGAAAAGGAAAAGGAGATGCTTTTTCCAAATGTAAAACAACTAATCACATGATGTTTTAGACCAATTACAGATGGTCACAGTGGTGGTTAAAGTAGTTCGGCCAGCAAGCCTGTGCACACTGCGGAGTGCAAAGCAAATGCAGCATTTTGTTTTGTCCGAAAACTTGTCCTTTTGTTCGTACGAAGCTGCAAAAATTCGGTCCCACAGCAAATATAGGCTATCATCTTTAGAAGTTACAAGCAATTGTCCGCTAGCTAGTTGGTTGAGAGACATTTTGTTTTAAAATATATTGAGAGCTGAAGTGGAAGTGCAGTCCAAAGCCTTCCTGTGGTTGACTAGCAGCTAAGTGGCTAATGCAGTTTTCCATTTACCTCAAAGTATTCTGTCTTCTGCAACTAAACAAAGCAGCACTAATGGTGTTGAGATTCACCTCTCGACTCTCTACGTAGCACAAGCCTTTACACGATTTGCAAGATTATGTTATTTTAGGACATAGAAACTTACAGAAAAGATTTTGTTTGCAACAATGGACAACTACCTACAACATAGAATGTACTGTTGACAGTGGAGATGATCTGTAAGTAGGGAGCAGACTGTCGCTTATGGCAGGTTTTCACCTGTTCAGATGCAGTTTGGGACTTCACTGAAGTCTGAGTTCAGAACAAACTCTTTACCTGTAGGCTGTGAAGCTGCAGCTAGCTAGCTAGCTACCATAGCTTTGTAGGAGATGGAACATTCCAGCTAGCTAAAAGCCTTCTGGGTAATGTAGCTTGATGCTTACTACAACATATTTCAAAATCTTTTAGATTGCTTATATGAAGTAACCTCCCATTCATTGACATAGGGTAAAGGGTTGATGGATGATATCAACTTCGGCTCCCTAATCATTTGCTCCTATCGTGTAACATTCAAGAATATTTGTTTGCAGCACTAATGCATGATAGATGGAGGATAAATGTATGAAAGGGACTTCTACAATGGGAGGTTGTACCACGCTCTGCTATGTCAGTTCCCTCTATATACATTCAAACAAGACAAGACAGAGGTGCCTGCGGTACCTGAAGGTCTAAACCACCCCAGAACCAGTCTGGCAGAGGCGATCCTCCTCCACTGTAATGAAAGAACCAGTCCAGCATCAAAGAGGCAGGCAGGGAAACCGAGGGAGGAAAGGACCGGAGCATTAGCTGCATTCCATACAGGCCATTCCTATGATCGCACTCATCCTACTACATCCTCTGTTTACATCAAGGTAACAGCAGAAAAAACACGAGAACTTCTTCTTCGTTGGTAACAACTGATGGGGTTGTTGGTAATTAGGTCTTGTGGCATGTAAGAGGCATATGCTGTTTATAGTTAACTTTGTGACTAGAGGCATCAACAAAAGTCATAGCATACCACTAGAATAAAGGTTATCAATTATTTTTTTCTGCCAAGGATCCCAAGGCACTGTAGATATGTGGATATATCTGGTTAGGGAAATCCATCTGAGAACATTTTAGCTAGGAAAACCATCTGAAGTGCATTCTATATTTAGATATAATTAGCACAAAATGGTATATTGCTACCCAGAGTGGAATGGTAGCAAAACTACAATCAAAATACCCTTTCTCCCCATGCTGTCTCAGTGTGTTAACTAGTAAAGAAAGTAATTGCAGAACTGTACTATTTTCTGACTGCCGAGGGCCCCCTAGGACTCCTGCAAGGACCCCTGGGAGTCCTCAGACCCCAATTTGAGAATCACTCAAAAGGATATACATTTCAGAAGAGCGTTTTACCAAATGTGCTCAACTTTCTAGAACATTTCCTTGGAAAAAAAAAAAATTGAACCTAAATAACAGAACCATGGGAGAAGTCTGTAAATCTGTTTTTTTTAGAGAATAACGTCACAATATCATGATAACAGCAGGCAGAGAGAGGAATGTGTACAGTGGTGCGATGCTGGAATCCATCTTTGTGGATTTGTCCTGTATTAGGATTCTTTCTTGAATGTTAGTAAACCCAAATTAGTATATTGTCAATCAAATCTCCAATGTCTCCCAACCAACTAATTACCAGAATATTCGCTATATCTTCTGAAAAAAGCAGAATTTTTCCAAGCGATTCCCCTTGAGGTTAGAGCTGCACTTTCAGCAAGCATGCAGTAAAAAAAAAAAAAAAAAAAAGTGGAACTGCTGCAAAAACTACATCTGTGCACTTGCACTTCTCCAGGGATTTGACTAAAACAGCTGGTGTAGTGATGCATCCAGTCGGTGGGCCACTGGTTAGACACACACACACACACACACACACACAGACTAACTTCCAATAAGTCTCTGTCCCCTGCCGATGCTGCAGACTTATACTCATATACCTTAAATTGCCATTACTCCTACGTTGAAATTACCATGAAACGGCAGGTCATTTTTTATTACGTTCTGCTAACAAGCCAAAGCCTTGGCCTGCAGAGCGAACCATTTGGAAGTTAAAAAACAGCCCATGATTAATGATCGCCATGACATGTCTGAGTGAACTAAATGGAGTGTGCATGTAAACGCTCCCCTGCCAAAGCCTTCACCCTCACACTTATTGTAATCATTACAGGGAGAAAAAAAATGGAGGGGGGGGGGGGGGGGCTGTAATAGGTTAATTACGCCACAATCGGCGGGTGTAGAAATGCAGGCCTTTTTAATTATCTCGCTCCATCATTCGACACATTTCTATTATTTTCCTTCTATTTTTCTACTCTCTGCTTTGACGGAGGGTCAGCGCCGCGGAGGAAAATAGGGGGATAATTGGGTTCATCCATCTCTCTCTCTCTCTCTCTCTCTCTCTCTCTCAGCCCCCTCCCACCTCTCGCTCTACCTCTCCCTCTCCCTCTCTCTCTCTCTCCAGCTCCTACATCTTGCTCTGTTCCCCTTGTTTTACCTCTCTCTCTGTCTCTAAATACCTCCTTACGTCTTGTTTTATTTCCCTTACTCTGCTGCTCTCTCTACCTCCCCACCTCTCCCTACCCCCTCCTACCAGTTGCTCTATGCCAATTGCTACACACACACACACACACACACACACCTCCCACCTCTTACTCTACTCCCCTTGTTGTACCTCTCTATCTATGTCTGATGCTGCGTTCATAT
The DNA here is from genome assembly GCF_046629955.1 of Centroberyx affinis. NCBI lineage: Eukaryota > Metazoa > Chordata > Actinopteri > Beryciformes > Berycidae > Centroberyx > Centroberyx affinis. The sequence continues at coordinate 161,580 of NW_027278729.1, read as the reverse complement.
CATTCCAGAAGAAGCGGGAGAACGGGATGACGTCTCAATGCTACAACTCTGGAGCACGTTTAACTCGTTGGAACAGCCACATCCAAGATGGCGACCGTAAGATCAACTGTCTTTGATTACAAGTTACTTTAATATCAACCCTAAACAAACTGCAGCTCGCTCGTCAATGCATTTGGTGTCATTTTTGCCGCCTGTGTTGACACACTTTCACAATTTGTGACACCAAGTGGGAGATATCGGTATTCATGATGTTGGAAAGTCAGCAGCTAGCTAACTAGCTTACCTAGCTAGATATAGGCTAGTGTGGCTAGTTTGAACTTGAAGGTCAGCTAAGTGGAATTTGTATGGCAAAGAAGTAACTTTGATCTTTAATATAACTAAAAATATGAAAGGGAATTAATTATTTTTTCATTCATTCATGATCATGGCCTTCATGATGTTGAAGGTCAGCAGCTAGCTAACTAGCTTACCTAGATAGCTGTTTGAACTTGAAAGGTCAGCTAGGCTAACTAGCTAACCTCGATAACTTAGTATGATAGATTGTATTTTTTCAGTTGGTAGCAGAGCGCTAGGCTTCATAATATTAGCTTCCTCCTCTCTTACCTCTTGTCTTTTTCACTGGGCTTCAGTCTAATGTTACTAATGAAACTAACTTACTAATGAAAAACTGTGGCTCTTTGGCTCCGCCCACTGAGTCTCAACTCAACCAATCAGGTTATTTCTGCCTCCAGAGCAGCTCTGCTTCTGAGAAATGTTTGTAGAACTAAAACTCCAGTCTGCCAGCTTGCAGCTCATATTTACGGTAAATCTGATACGATGTGAACGCAGCATGACCTCCACCTCTACCTCTGACTCCATTCCTCTTGTTCTACCTCTCTTTCTCTGTTCAAAACCCTTCTTCGCTCTCTCTTTATCCCTCCCAACTCTGTTCCCCCCCCCCCCCCCTCTTTCTTTCCTCCTTTCCTCCCTCCATCCATCCTCTCTCTCTCATCCCAAGGACGGGGGGATTACAAGGTCTGTATTATGTGACGTGAGACGCGTGGCCCCATGATGCCCCTGGAGATCGCTCACACTCCTCCTCATGAAACACACACACACCCTAACCCTAACCCACACACACACACAGACTCCAGTGTAGACGCCACCTCAAAACGCTCCCAAAGATGATTTCTCTGAGTTTTGCAATCACACCGCTCCGACATTCACCGAAGCTTTTAATCTCTGCTCATTAATGAAGTGTCCCGTCTCATTTCCCGGCTCCTCTGCTGATCAGGAGGCGGAGGAAGGACAGAGAGCGGTCAGAGGGAAAATCAGGAGCAGCAGCTCCGTGATGGCTGGTGGTTCACTCTGATAGTTTAGGAAAGAGGACAGGAGATCCCCATTTATAGGTGTCCATGCATGTATTTGTGTGTGTGTGTGTGTGTGTGTGTGTGTGAGTCAGTATGCATGCATTTGTCAGGGATTGTGCTCATGTTTGTATGCATGCAGTCAGGGCTGGAAGGAGTACTAAACTATGCTACTGAAGTACTGATACTGCGCTTAAATTTTATTTAAGTAGAAGTAAAATCGTAAAAAAAATCTACTTCAGTAAAAGTAAAAATGTAATCACATAAAGGTCAATGATTACATTTTTTTTGCAAAAGAGAACTTACATGTGATGATTCCCATTCAATGTAAAAAGGACAAGGACAGAATTTAAACTAAATTATTTTGCATGAACAAAGAAAAGTATAAGCAGAAATCAACATGATGCATTTAAATGTACCAGTATTTAATGTGATGCTTATGGAGAGCCTATGTACTCTGTAACAGTGTGATTTTAAATGAAGCAAAGCAGAATACTTTGGTCAAAACCCAAATAAATGTAAAATTACTGACTTAAAAAAATGTGTGTTCCCACATGGTAACCCCACCACATTTCAACTAACGTTAGGTAAGTTAACCATCCAGGAAGCAGAGAAACAACAAGTTTAGACACAACCGCTTTGCGTAGAGCAGCGTAACAGGCGGCCAATTAGAAGCCTGTTTCATACAGAGTCATTGTTTGGCTTTGGTTTGATTGGCTCACAGTCCGACAGATCATACGGTGGCCAGCAGGGACAAAGTTTAACAACAGGCAAAGACCAAACAGACCTGAATGTAACGAGGCGTTCAACTGTTATCGTCTCTGATTTAGCTGACAAAGACAAATTTAGTGGCATTTTGCGCTTGGCGGGTGAGAATTTCGGTACCTGTGTGTGTGTGTGTGAGTGTGTGTGAGTGAGTGAGTGTGTGTGTGTGTGTGTGTGTGTGTGTGTGTTACAGAACCTGCCCCTCTGCCCTGCGCTGAGTAGCAGAAACCCACTCCTGTGCCCAACTCAGCAGAAGAAACACAATGAAAACATTCAGCTGTGCTCCTCAAGATTGTTTTTGGCCACATTAGCCCTGCAGGAGGAAACACAAGCCCACCTCTATACTGCTTTGTGTCTGCTGAAACCTATGGATTTTTTTTTTTTTCTTTTCCCCCCGTCTGCGGCTGAACTCGAGCGGCGTGCCAAATATTATTCAATTAAAACTACGCTTCACAATCGCAACAATTTTGCGCTCCCCGATCGTGATGTGGAAATGTACTTAATTGCTCCACTTTTTTACTATTGATATTTAATGTTCTGAGAGGATTTTGGCACGGCGGACGTTCGCGGCGGTGATGATGATGATGATGACGGTGGAAAATTGAACCCGGGCTCTGTGTTTTTCAGCCGGCCGGGCCTTGTCGTGGGCAGCGCTGTGGTCAGACCTCAGTCCATACAAACTGATGATTAGTTTGTCTTAGTTGACCGCTGACCAGAGGAATCCACAGGAGTTCCAGTAAGTGGAGCTTCAGACGCTGAAGTACGGATTAGTGTTTAATTTCACTTTGACCCACCTGTCTGTCTGCCTGACCTGTCTCTCTTTCTCTCTCTCTCTCTCTCTCCACCTGTCTCACAGTTTAGCATCTCTCAGTTCATCCGTTTACAACCCCCTAACATCCACTAAGCATCTCATCTCTGTGCTTGGATTTTTTTTTGTGCTACTTATGCTACCCGCTTAAAGGTTTATAGACTTTTCTCACATTTTATTAACTTTCAGATGCAGCCACTCCAGAAGTCACACCTCATGCTGCGTTCTTGCTGAATTAATGGTAACACTTTACAATAGGGGTCACTAAGTTAAGGGATAGTTAATGCTTAATAAGCATTAACTAACCCTAAAAGATAAAAGTAAAAGATGTTTCCATGCCACAGTAACCTGTTTTTTAATATGGGAGTAAACCAGACATTTTAACCAGGTTTCTCACAATGCAAAAAACATCCATCTTAACAAGTCATTTAGTCTCATATTCAGCGTTCAAATCTTATTTTTCTTAAACCAAGAGAAACATTCTGCAGTGAGGAGAGATAACTCCACTTGTCTCCAATGCAGCTTCACTTGTTTCAGGAGTTTTCTAGATGAGTGTCAGTCTGTTTCGCTCCACGGATCAGTCTGGACTTCTAGCCGCCCGCATCGATTTCCTGAAATTACAATGTAACCGGGCCAATCAGGGACTGCGTCGTAGTTGATGACATGAAATACAGGCCGCCACTGGCAAAACAGTAATGGCGTCTCTCCCGAAGCAACGAGCGGTAACGTTAATGTTAGCAGAGTAAACACAGCCATAAGTGCAGTTATTACAGAAATAGACTCAATAACAGCAATTGAACAAGAACAAGAGTACAGTATGCACTCGCGGAGTTTCTCAGCAGAAAAGACGTTTTCGCCGTTCTTCCGACATGTTTTGTTCTGCTGATTGGCTGAAGGAGTTTGTCTGTCAAGGCAAGTACTCCTGCCCACACTGAAATCGATATGGGCGGCTAGAAGTCCAGACTGATCCGTGGAGCGAAACAGGATGTGAGGTCACGTGATCAGGACGGTCTGACCAGGCTAACGGTTTACATGCAGCGACCCAAAACCAGGTTACTTGAGTAACCAGGTTGAGAAGGAAATTGTCTGTGCATGTAGTCTGTGTTTCTCACCCTCAGTCTGTTGATCATGAGCGCAGGTTCTTAGTGTTGGGATTGGTCCAACTGAACCCTGGACATTCCCCTCATTACCTGTCTGTCTGCTGGTCGGCAGGTTAGTCCATCTGACTGTCTGTCTCCGCCGCTGCCGACTGCTATTCAGGATTACTGAGAGCCAATGAAAGCAGCCTCCCCCCCTCCCTCCCTCCCCTCCTCCCCCGGCCCAGCCGAAGCCGAAGCCAAGGCCGGCCGTAGGCCTCATTATTAAAAGCAATGGCCGGGACTCGGGCCTGTCTGCACAAACACAGAGCGACGGAGCGGGGGGGAAAGGGAAACCGGCTCGCGGGGGGATGAGGTTTCAATAAACGTCAGCCAGCGTCGGCTCTGTTTGGACTGCAAATTATTGCTGGCTGATGCTCTATTATTTTACAACCAAAGATCGCTGTCGAGAGAAAGGTAGAAGGGGAGGAAAGAGAAAGAGAGAGTTGGGAGGGAGGAGGGGAGGAGGGGAAAGGAGGGAGAAAAAGAAACTCTGGAAGGGCGCCTAAGGGGAAAAAAGGGTTAGTGAATACTATAATAATCTTTAAAAATATTACTGGAGCGGCCGCAGCTTAAGCTAAGAATAGGCTGCAGAGAGCAAAGTGCCTGTGGGTGATTTCACTGTAGATAGGAGAAGGGGAGAAGTGGAGGAGAGGAGAAGAGAAAAGGAGAGAAAGAGAGGAGAAAAGAGGAGGAAAAAGCATGGGAGGGAGGGAGGGAGGAGGAGAGGAGGGAAGGGGGAAAGCCATGTGAGACGGTTATAAACTCAACACCTCCAGTCAACAGGACTTACAGCTGCCTCATTACTTCTGCAGGGAAAAAATACATTTGGGACCGTGGTGAGATTTCCTTCAGATCCAAACTTGTGATGGTCCATCACCTGCATGCTCCACCACACACTGGATGTTACCAGAAGAGGAAAATACAGAGAAAATCCCCCATCATGCATCAGTCCCTCACCTGTCCTCCATAGGTGAGGATAGATTAAATTAAGACTAAAGTCCGACACCCCCTCACATCCAGCTCACATCTAAAGACAATGTGTCATAAGCCACAGAGTTTTTAGTCACAGACTATAAGATTTTGCAAAGACTACCATACACTAGAAGACTTTGAAAAGGGCTTCCCCTACTATTCAGAGTTTTCCAGTAGATTGTAAACATGGACTGACTTGTGAACACCTCTACAAAGTAAATCCCCCTCCTACATACACACACACACGCGCGTACACACACACACACACACACACACACACACACACACACACACACACATATAGCGTATGTATGAGAGAAAGGGAGAGAGGGTGCACTGCAGCCAGATTTATATGATTGAAGCTAGCGATCTTCAGCTGAAACGTACGGTTAGCTCGTAGGCTAATAGCAAACATTACAGTAGCTAACGTTAGCTTGCAAGTAGCCCCGTTCAGGACAGTGATTAGCTAGCTAGCTATAGCATATAGCATACTCATCGGGGATTTCGAGGGCTACAGCAATTTCTGTCCACTTTTTTTTCCTTCGGAGAGAGCGCAACTATTGGTTGTTGACAATGTTCACATCATTGAACTTCACTATTTGCATGAGCCAAGACTAAAGACTCCCAATAATATTAAACATGTTTGATTTTATCGGAACGTCAAGACGAGAAAAAGACTGACTTAAGACAGCTGAGACTGAGGTTTTTACACCAAACGATCAAGATGACGGGAGTGCGCAACAACTCTCGTGATTTTATTCCGACATTGGAAATTTGTTTGTGACCGTGAAATCTCTTGAAAGGTCATTTGGTGTAAGGTCGCCATAAGTGAAAATGTTGCAGATTATTAGGCTACTTTAAATTTTCCAGGCAATTCCTCTACAGAGCAGCATGGGTGCAGGAAGTGTACAGTCAGAAAGTTGGACTTCTTCAACGGATAAATGTGTACATGGAGCTGTGAAGTCAGTAATATAGTAGGCCTAGTGCAGTATGTGTGCATCATAAGAAGTCTTGCCCTCGCTGCCTTTCTATAAAGTCGTATACTAGTCTTCAGTCTTTGTCTTCATGAGCTGCATCAAGCAACACTGCTGAATTACTGAATATCATCTCTGTAATGCAATTTATGAATTATTTTCTTCAGCCATGTTACTGAAGAAGAGCAGAGATATAGAGGTACTAAGCGTTTAAGTCCCTCTTCAAGCATTAATGCATTAACTATCCTGCTTTACTACTGCGACAATTCTTACTGAATGTTATTCATAATAACAAAGTTAGTACACTGCAAAACAAATTTCCAGTATCTCTGACTGCTGCTTGTAACTACAGCAGCCTAAAAAGCAATGCAGTAAAAAGTTTTCTGGCTTTTTCTGAAGGTCATACAGTACATTTTTACATAGCCTATGTTTACAAATGCTGAGCCTGATCAAAACACAATCTGTCCGCAACTCTTAACAGATCCCCACAGATATAGAACCTATACTGATTTCTAAGTGGTTCATGATGCTCATTTATGATTATGATAAAAGTATTAAGACTGTAGTGTGTTATAGAGCTTTGTAACCGACTATTCGTGTGTTTTTGTTTCCTTCAAGTGACGTGAGATGCTTCCTGTAAGTGTATTATGAAGCTTTATCAACCACTTTGTGTCTGCTTTAAGTAAAATGATTTCCCATCCTAGATGAAGAGTGATGTAATACATTATATACAAGTTATATATGCCATTATATGCAAATATTTGTAAAACATAAACATTTAGTACCTGTAATTCACTATAGATACTTACAGATACAGTCATAAGACATTCTAAACATGTTTATAGTTAATTATTATTACACACCTATGATGTACTTCATAGAAAGTGTTATTGGAGCATGACATCTGATGACGAGGCTGATGTTTAGTGTGTATCTGTGCTGTTTCACACACACTATTCTGATCCATGCTGCATAGAAGTGTGTGTTGATGCCTCAGAAAACTATCAGACAGGAAAGTTTGATTTTACTGTACAACACAAGAAAGAATGTCAGCCTCACAAATGCAGGATAAATGCATTAAGAATGATTTCTACAGTGGCTGCCACTATACCGAGAGAGTCTGTGTGTGTGTGTGTGTGTGTGTGTGTGTGTGTGTGTGTCTGTATGTGTGTGGTTGTAAAGATATTAATGCATTTGTCCTGTCCCCCTTAGTTTCGTAACACATACCCCTAAAATAGGTTTAAAAAGTCATGTGGCCGACAGGGAAAAGCAGTTTTCTTACCTCAATAAAATTAGCTTGGATTTTAGTGTTTGCCTAACACTCTTGTACCGGTTTAATATTCGAGCACGCTCCTCCACTCTGGGTTAGGGAAAAAAAAAAAAAAAAAAGGTGTAACTTATAATGGGCTTGGCCTCGCTGGCAATTCCTGCAGCTGAATTAAAATGCAACATTATATGGCTTGGCCAAGGTTAGTCGGTGTTAGCCGGGGCGCTGTTACAGCCACTTTTCGAGCCTCTCAATTGAGGTAATAAATTGAGTCTGATGGCTAATTTTAGGCGAAACCCAATCCCTCTGGCTCAACTATGGGCCAGAGGGGACCATTTAATCAAACTATGTCTGGCACTGCCGCCAATACAGAAACAAGCTGAGAAGATATATATGTTTTTTAGGGTAAATATATATTTTACGGGAATCTGTTTTTGGGGGGATACTGTACCTGCTGTCAGTCAGGTGAGGAATGCTGGGTAAGTTCGGCTGTAGCTGGTGAGTTTATCTGCTCTACCAACCATGATTTCTATTTTAAATATCTACTCTGGCTGGTAAAATAGTGAAACTACATGTTGGATGTTGAGATAAAGCAGTAGTTTTGGCCAGTGGTCAACATATTAGTTTCCCGGCCAATCCGGGAGACTAGAACATCATCGTGGCCATACTTTGCTTTGAGTAAAGAAAATGTAAAGTATATTGAAACTGGGCGGCGAGGTGCGTATCCTTGCCTAAGAATATTAAACCCAATCCTTTGTTAATACAGTCACAGCACACGAGGAAGTGAGGGTTGTCAAATTTGATTAGCTTTTCACACCGTGAGATAAATTCAACAGATGGCCGTCATCTCTCACAATCTCACAATCCTCACGACGGCGTTAGAAACGTTCCTCTTTCATCGGAGTCCAGCGGCGTCCGGCCCGCAGCCTTCACACCCGCCAAGAGCCACAGACAGTGACACTCACAATAAACCGGCTGATATTGAATCATTAGGACTCTGATGTGCTGCTGTGTGGGCGGAGGAGGAGGAGGAGGAGGGGGAAGAGGGGGAGGAGGAGGAAGAGGAGGGAGAGGAGGATGGGGAGGAGGAGGAGGAGGAGGGGGAGGGGGAGAAGGAGGAGGAAGAGGAGGAGGAGGGAGAGAAGGATGGAGGAGGAGGAAGAGGGGGAGGAGGGGGAGGAGGAGGGGGAGGAGGAGGATGGGGAGGAGGAGGAGGAGGATGGGGAGGAGGAGGAGGAGGAGGAGCGGCAGGGCAGCCTGGACTCTCCGTGTCGGCTTCCCCCTCTGGCCTTCAGGGCTTCAGAGGGAAAACCAGAGAGCAGGAGGCTGCAGAGCAGAGCAGGAGGCTGCAGAGCAGGAGGCTGCAGAGCAGAGCAGGAGGCTGCAGAGCAGAGCAGGAGGCTCCACATGCCGCTGCAATTAATGTATTGTCTTACTTAATAAGATGGAAACATTGGAATGATTAGTGAAGACGGAGGTTCACACTCCGGGGCGGAGGAGAGGCGATCAGTTACACCTCCTGAGCCTGGGCTGAAGAAACAAACACTGGGTAGATCCTCTACAGTGGTTTATTCAGACATTAATAGAGTTTGATAAACTACTAATAAATAATAAATCCTGAGCTTGGAGTTATAAACCTCTGTCTGCCTGGAGTGCAAATCTGACATACTGCACATCAAAGATTTGACAAACTGTTATGTACTTTATATCTTTTTAAATAACTCCAAAAGGTTTTTTTAATAAATCATCAATCAATCAATCAATCAATCAATCAATCAGTCACTCGGTCAATCAACTAAATAATAAAACCTTATTAATATAGTAGGCCTAGTTTTTGTGCAAGATTGCAATACAAAGTGCTTAACAATATAAGAAGATCAATAAAGTGATAGAACACAATGAAAATCGGAATAGTAATAATGATAATGATATGACACTGGGAAACTGAGTTTGTTTATTTGCTGCGTCGCATGTAGTTTTAAATGAGAAAATCCGCAACTTTCTTTTAAAGGGTAACTTCGGTATTTTTCAACCTGGACCCTATTTTCCCAACTGCGGGTGTCTAGGAAACTAATGGGGACAACAATTTTTGAAATTGGTCCAGTATTGAGCGAGATCGCTTCAGCCGGCAGCCGCGAAACGGGCTGCAATGTAATCCGACGGGGCAAATGCGCACCGTCAATGTACGTCCACTAAAAGTGCTTGTTTTTGCCACTGACTGGCTCAGATTGTTATTATAAGTGTCTGACACAATATGGAAAGGACTCTATACAGAAATGAAACGTACTTCCTTACCTTTAGCTTGATCCCGTCTGTGTGTAACCAAGTCTCGCCCAAGTCCCGCGAGAGCTTAGTTGTTGCAGGAAGTCACCTGTGGAAATGTCAGTGAGAGTTGGAGAGAGGAGTGCCACCGGGAGGAGTTTGTTGTGTTGGAGTACAGACATCGTAGCTTAGCGTTATCTAAAAGATCTAAATAAAAAAAATAAAAAAAAACAATGGTTCGTGTTTGCGCATTTCCGAATTGTGCCAACAAAATGTCGCGCAACACTTCGCGCAGCTTTCACAGACTGCCTTTGTTGGATAATGACCCACTGAAGTTGTGGCTAGTTGTGCTACAAATGGATGCCGACACTCCTGTCCATACGCTGCGCCTTGCAGACCATCGGGTCTGCAGTGACCATTTTGACCGGGATGACTACAGCCAGCCAAAGAGGAGACGAAATCCTATCCCAAAGCACTTTTTCCTAAAGAAAAATGCTGTCCCGAGAGTGGAGAGACCTGCTGCAGACAGAGTGGAGGTAATGTTATTAGCTAAAGTTATTGCGTTGTCCTGGCATCAGTACACACGGCAAAAACAATCACGAAACTAGAAAGGCACTCGGAGAGCGCAGACCTCCGCCAAGGTTCATGCTATTATTGTTTGTTCGTGAGTCGGATCCAGATCCGCTCCAAAATTTAATGGGTTCTTCCTTGGCCCATGCTACACCCTTCCACCAAGTTTCATGAAAATCGGGCCAGTATTTTTTCCGTAATCCTGCTGACAGACAAACAAACAAACGGCACCGAAAACATAACCTCCTTGGTGGAGCTAGCCAGTAGTATGTGTAAAATAGCCTATCAACTGAGTCATGATTGATTATAAAATATGTATATAGATTAATTTCCCCTTTTCAGCAGTTGACATTCATAATAATACAATAAGTGATATCAACAAGCTGAAATTATCTGTGTAATATTGTTGCCAAAGTGTGTGTGCGTGGTGTAAAAATGTCATATTTATGCTTATCTATTATACGACCTATAAGACTACTTTTCTGCCTACATTTGTATATCCTATACATTAGCAGATAGGCTATCATAGAGATACTTACTGGCAATGAATGATGATGGTAGCTCTTCAATGAGTAGGAGCTCTTCATCCGTATACTCTGGCTCAAATAAATACGGGCCGCCATCGAATTCAAAGGCCTCTTCCACGTTGTCGAAATCAGGTAAATATTCAGCCATGACTTAGAAAATCTTTTAGATAACACTGAGCTACGATCTCTGTACTCCAACACAACAAACTCCTCCCAGTGGCATTCCTCTCTCCAACTCTCACTCACGTTTCCACAGGTGACTTCCTGCAACAACTAAGCTCTCGCGGGACTTGGGCGAGACTTGGTTACACAGACGGGATCAAGCTAAAGGTAAGGAAGTACGTTTCATTTCTGTATAGGGTCCTTTCCATATTGTGTCAGACACTTATAATAACAATCTGAGCCAGTCAGTGGCAAAAACAAGCACTTTTAGTGGACGTACATTGACGGTGCGCATTTGCCCCGTCGGATTACATTGCAGCCCGTTTCGCGGCTGCCGGCTGAAGCGATCTCGCTCAATACTGGACCAATTTCAAAAATTGTTGTCCCCATTAGTTTCTTAGACACCCGCAGTTGGGAAAATAGGGTCCAGGTTGAAAAATACCGAAGTTACCCTTTAAGGGCACAACGGCCAGTTCAAAACAGGACATGCCAAACTGGCCGTGTGGATAGTTAATTTTAGAAGGGGCATTACAGCCACACTCCGGGGCATCCACAGTTTGGCCGTGGTATAATTCCTGCCCTGTATTTGAGAGTGCAGCGCCTGCAGCTACAGCACTCTCTTAGCAGCCCCATGCTGTTGTGTCACGCTACATGGAAATACAATATGACAGTAATTATATTTTGCATACCTTCATGGAGTAATCAAATGATTTCCAAAGCTCTTTTTGGGCCATTAGGGCCACAGCAAGCCAAACAAGGAGCGGCCGCGGGATTTTTTGAGAAAATATTTCTCCGCCGAAGAAATTAGCCACAACCGAGCGTTCATAATTTGTTTTTTATTTTCTCCCTAAACATGTGTAATTGCATCCAGAGCAGCAGCACCAGAACCGGCCTGCTATTGTTTCACCGGCTGGGTCAAGTGGTTTGTCACTCTGAGCACACCGCCACACACACACACACACACACACACACACACACACACACACACACTGAACAACACATACACACTCAGGTGGGAGCGGTGTAGCAGTCGCACATCGTCAACAGTCTGGACCCACCTGATTGAATGTTCTGTGTTTTTCATTCTCTTAAAGCCATTTTGATCTAAAGGCTTCTGCTTAAATGCTTGAAATGTGTTTCTTAGACAAATATAAATAGTGAAGTTGATCCTATGTATGAATTTCTTTCCAAAGTCTTTTGCCTTTCCATCAAGGCAAAGGGCGGCAGCTTTAAAGAATCTAAAATATAAGATAGTTTTGATTTGGTCGCTGCATAATTCCATTTGTGTTATTTCATAGTTTCGATGTCTTTACTGTTATTCTAAAATGTGGAAAATAGCTCAAATAAAGAAAAATGCCTGTGTCCAAACTTTTGACTGGTAGTGTATGTATCTAATTTAGCCCGATACATCACTTTTAAAACTTGTTTTTATTAGATTAGATCAGATAGACTTTATTGTCCCTGTGCAGACAGACACACAGTCTCTGATCATCTCGTTTGTTTCCTTGCTGCCTGTCTGTTATTTGACTCTTTCTGTTTGTTGTGTCTCTGTAGCTGCGGCTGTTTATTTTATCTTTAATATTTTTTACTGCTGTTGTACTTCATTGTTCTTTCCCGTTTTATTGATCTGGGTCTTGTTCAGTCTTTTATTTCTCTTGACAGCGATGCACTTTGTAACTTTGTTTTGAAAAGTGCTGCATTATTATGATCATTTATTCCAGTCTTTTGTTTTTTGTGACGTTTTTATAGGCATCTTGGGTTTTGTTTCATCTCAGCTGCACAACACAAATTAGTGTTTTTTTTTTCCACTGCTTCCTCTTCTTCTTTTTATTGTTCCATATTTTATCACAGTGCAAATAAACCAAACTAAATATCTTGGGTTAAAGTGTGCAGCATGTTAATTGGGTTTGAATCCGTCTCACGATTTTCATTGCACGTCATCCTCTCTCTCTCCCTCTCTCTCTCTATCTCTCTCTCTCTCTCTCTCTCTTTTATCTCTGTAATGTCTAACTGAGCAGGAATTTATTAAAATATACCGGTAGAAGCCTTCGGTCATCATTTATCCTGCATCTATTCTATATTTGTATTGTAAATCATTCTCTCTTGAATGTTTTATACCAGAACAAAATGAGTACAAAACAAAACTCTACTGTCTCTGTCTCTCAACCAACTAGTTACCAGACTATTTCTTGTAACCTCCGCTGGCTGAAAACAGAGTGAAACCTGACTTTTCCAAACAGTTCCTCTATCTTTAAATCGTCTAAAATAAAAAAAAAAAGCGTGCATCTTACTTTCTCAAACTATTTCACGGCGTCCTGTGTATTTATGCTTTGTGTTGATTTGCTGATCTTTACGGAAAACATGAAGAGATTATTGGAGGGAGGCGAATCAAAGTGACACTAGTGACACACACTCGGGCCGACCAATATACACCAGAGGAACCGCAGGCTGGAGTCCTGCAGGCTGTGGTGGGGCTGCTGGCTCGTTGTGACGTATAAAAGCCGGCGGCTCCTTAGTGTTTCTGCGCTGCTGATTGACTTTTAATTGATTTCTCATAGAAATGCGGTTCATTCTTGTCATTGAGATGGAGTCTTTTGGGTTTTTAATTTGCAGACCTCTTGATTTATCCTCAAAGTCTGTGATTATTACAATTATGTGGCTTTTGTAATTGGTGGATATCAAGTTGATGTTTCTTTTTTTTTTTTTTTTTTTTTGGAAAAACATTAGTTTGAAACAGTGAATGTTGCCAGGGACAATGAGGCTGTCTGGGGCGGGGTTTGATACACGTGCACACTTGTGGCTGTGTGTGTGTGTGTGTGTGTGTGTGTCTCATGTATGCGCATGTTTATTCATATTTCTGCATTCTGTATGTCTGCAGTCTGCGTGCCGGCCACCATGCTTCTGCTGCCTTGCTGTCTGCCTGCCAGTGTATGCGTGTGTTTGTGTTTACATAAGAGTGGGTGTGTGTGTATGTGTGTGTGTGTGTGTGTGTGTGTTTATGGAGTGAGTATGATGTGGAGCACCTGCCCTCTCCGCCCAGTCATGCTGCTGTGTGGTGGCTACTGAGCTGGAACCTTCCGGATGACATCATCAAACGGTGACAAGTCAGACAGGTCAGGGCGCCTGCGGTGGCTGCTGGAAAAGGCAACTCCCCTAAGTGTGCGTGTGTGTTTGTGTGTACACATATGTCATGTTTTCATATTCTTTTTATCAATCTTATTAACTGTTAGTGAGTTTAGCAAATCCACATTCCACGTTGAAACTAATGAGACCACGGTTGAGACGATTGATGTTTTTAGGTTTGTTATTTTCTATTTATTAGTTAATTTATGAATTTCTTCTATATCAGATTTTTTTTGTAATATTTTCACCAGTACTTTTTTTTCAAGGGAAGATGGGTATGCGTTTCCATTTCAATATAATGTATCCAATGCCTATGTACATTTCTATGCATAAAAACCATAAATAAAATTAGTAAAACATAAAAATCAAGGTATAAAAAATGAGTCTTCTACTGGAGGCAGAGCACCGGTGCAGCAGCAATTTGCTATTGCAGAATAATAATAATAACAATATTTCTTATCTTTTTCTGTGTAGCTTTCAATTCAATTACTTTCAAATTACAGTTACAGAAAAAGAGTAAATATAGAGTAAATATAACCAGAAAGAGATGTGACTTCTGCTCCCACGCATCCAAACTAAAATATCCTTCACACCGCTGAGTTTCTAAACTCTGCAGCCTATAAAATGCTTTCATCCACATTCTGCTCTCTTCTGCTCTTTGTTTGCTCTCTTTAGTTTCACTCTGACTGAGCGTGTGTCGGTCTGTCTGGACCGCAGCGGACAGGTTACTGAGGGTATAGACTTTTCCATTTGCAAATTTAGGAGGATATTATGGCCTATTTCCACCTGCAAACCCAAACCCAAGTGTTCTTCCACCTCCCTCCTATTTGTCAGGATCTGTATAATTACCAGTGTCTATCCCTCGCTCCCCATCTCATATCCTGAGCACAACATTTGCAGTGGCCCAGATTTACCTGCTGGCTTTGAGACGGTTTCGCTCAAAAAAAACAACACTCCGGTTTCACCGCTTGGAAAAAGAAGTCGCGAGAAGATGCTGCCAGGGTGAAAAATAGACAAAATATCTCCTGTCCTCGTGTCCTGCGTGCCACCGCATCATAATCTAATCAAAAGTGATTCATTTTTCTGACGACTCGCTGTGCGAAGGAGACGGCGCGCGCCGCCCAAACAAAATAACCCAGGATGCATTGCGTGACCGAAAACGGTATCGGCGTTTCAACGAGCGCTCGCTTGGAGAAACGTTCTACTTCAGAAACATTCCTATTTCAGGAACTTTAAATGTTAAGTAAAGAAACATTATGAGAGGAGGGCTGAATGGAAAGCTGTGTGTGTGTGTGTGTGTGTGTGTGCAAAACAGAAGGCTGACAGCGAGTGTGTGTGTGTGTGTGTGATTGGGCATACACCTCTAAGCACACCTAAAGTGTATCTAGCCAAATGTTTTTATATGGTTCCATGACGGGGGAGAGAGAGTCCGTCTGACAAAGGAGACTATTTCGATGGGGCCGGTCAGTGAAGGAGTGCTGGACTCATAATGACATAGAAAACAAACAGTGGTGAATGGGCACATGGTCCCTGCCGAAACCACAGGCCCTTAACGGGAAGAGGCTGTCCGGCACGGCACAGCACCGCTCCAGCACCGCAGGAACACCAGGCGCCAAGGAGTTAAAATACACCTACTGTGAGAGTGTGTGTGTGTGTGTGTGTGAGGGAGAGAGTGTGTCTAGAGTGTGTGTGACTTGCACTGGTGATCAGCTACACATATGCACAGATAGCTGACGCACTGGTATGGACACTGTCACACACACACACACACACACACACACACATGTTCTTCTACTTTTATCCTTCACATAGCGTGACAAACACACAAACTACATGGCGCACAAAAGGCGGCTGCACCCGACCCGGCATTTTTTTGGCAGAGCGGAATAGCTTTAAAAAGTTGTAAAATGTTCAACTATTCAGAAAAGCGGTGAGTGACGTGAACTGATTTTTTTTCTCAGCCAACCAATCACGATGAAGGAGAGGCTGGCCGTTTCCCATAAGAGCAACAAAGATGGAGAAAGTCAAAGAGCCAGTGGAGGAATTGATCGTTGAGCTTCACACTTTATAGGTTTTAAAACATCTCGCCAAAGGACTGCAGTTGAAAATTAGTCAGCTGGCTAACACTGGCACGTTTACAGAAATGTTGATTAATGTGTGTTGTCCTGATAAATAAACAGAAACAGAAATAGTACCACAACACACATCATAAAAAGGCAGTGTGGATGATACTGGACGTGTATTGGACATATCTGGTAAGCCTTTGCTTGTTGCTCAACACATTATTATCTGTGCTAACCAGCTGATCCACTTTTTTATTTCTCCTCACAAGAAGCGTTCCAGGCAGTGTTTTTTTCCATACAAAACAACGGTACATATGAACGCAGCCTTATGAGGACCATCCATTGACTCCATTCCATCCCTAACTCCTAACCCTCAGCACTGCATGTCTAACCTTAAAGGAATAGTTCACCCAAAAATGAAAATTCTGTCATCATCTACTCACCCTCATGCCAAATGAAACACAGGTGAAATTTGTTAGTCCATATAACACACAGGGAGGTTGGCAGCACAACTTGGTAGCAGCCTTCTCCAAAACAACTGAAGTCAATGGGGACCTGTTCTTTAGAGCTCCAAAACAAAAACAGCCAAACAATCACACTGTGAACAGAAAGACCTATACACCATTATTTGTTGCAAATCAATCAGCTGTAGTTCAGATTTGCACTAAATGATGGTGTAAATATACTGTAGGTCGAACTCTGAAGAACTGGTCCCCACTGACTTCAGTTGTTTTGGAGAAGGCTGCTATGGAGTTGTGCTGGAAACCTCCCTGTGTGTTATATGGACAAACTTCACCTGTGTTTCAACTGGCATGAGGGGGAGGAGATGATGACAGAATTTTCATTTTTGGGTGAACTATTCCTTTAACCTTTACCCTAAATTTAACCTAATCCTAATTCTAACCTTAACCCAAAAAGTCCAAACCCTGAAAGAAAGAAGTGAGGACCGGCCGAAATGTCCCCACTTCGCAAAAATGTCCTCACAAGTACACTTTAAACTCGATGACAACCGCACACACACGCACACAGATATACACGTTCACACACATTAACATACAAATACACACATTCACACTCTCTCTCTCTTGTACACACACACACACACACACAGACACACACACACACACACTCTGGGAGAAGTCACAGGGGAGACTTCCCAATCAACCACCAGCAACAATATTATCCTGCCATTCACTGTCGCGGTGTGATTGATGAAGCCGAGGGAAGGCTGGACTCTCCTGGCTCGCACCGCTCCAAGTCCCAACGTGAAGCTCGTGCAGAATAACAACAAGCAGACTAGACACATATCAGGCTGTTGCTGCATGTGCAATATAAGAACCGGTCCAAAAATATCATTCTATCTTTATATGGAGAGTTTGGTTCCAAAATGAGAGCAAAAAAATATGTTTGTACAGTATTTTTAATAGGATCTTAGGTAATTTAAAGTGGTAATCTGTATTTTTATTTTTATTTTATTTAGTCTCCATTTTTGTTGCTAAGCGCCTGCTCACCTGTCAATCAAACAGTGTGGGCGGAGCTTGGATTTAGAACAGACAATGGAAAAGCTTTCATCAACTGGATATAGGTTGAACTAGGGCTGCAACTAACAATTATTTTCATTGTCGATTAATCTGTCGATTATTTTCTAGATTAATCGATTAGTTGTCTGGTCTATAAAATATCAGGAAATGGTGAAAAATGTGGATCAGTGTTTCCCAAACCCCAAGATGACGTCCTCAAATGTCTTGTTTTGTCCACAACCCAAAGATATTCAGTTTACTGTCATAGAGGAGTAAAGAAACCAGAAAATATTCACATTTAAGAAGCTGGAATCAGAGAATTTTGACTTATTTTTCTTAAAAAATTACTCAAAACGATGAATCGATTATCAAAATAGTTGGCGATTAATTTAATAGTTGACAACTAATCGATTAATCAATTAATCGTTGCAGCTCTAGGTTGAACCACTATTATAGTATATCAATCAGTGATAGAGAGTAGCAAAACGGATATCTATTTATATGAAAATGTCTCAGATTATTACTTTAAATTCTAAAGTGACAACAGCAGACAGAGGAGAATGGAGTGTTGTTCTGCGTGGGCGGTGTCGTCTAAACAACAGACGCACATGGAGACGCAAACATGTGTTCACTTTCTGGTTCATCTCCCTCTCTGTCGGCCCACACTCAGACGTTTTCATGTAAAAACGGACTTTAAAGAAACTGTATTTAGTTTTGTTGCTCAAACTTTTTTTCTTTCTTTTTTTTCACTTTGTCTGGCAGATTCACGGATTTTTCCACTTTATGTGGTTTGGTGAAGACCTCTGTCTCCCTCCCACTTCCCACCACCTTCAGCTGGCTCCTGTTATTTGGAGCCAGAGCAGATGAGACGATAAAAAAAATGGTAATTCATTTTGTCTTTATTGCAGTGTAGTAATTTGTGTGTTAACCTGTGACAAAGTATTGCAACACTGCAATTAAAAAGTGCATTACGCTTACATGTGCTTTCAAGACATTTACATGGGTGCAAGGAATACACCAAGTTCTTGAGAGATTCGCCTGTTGGTCAGCCTTCCTGTTCAGTGATGTGAACATACACATCAAAATCATCCATATGTCCCCAGTAGATCATACCATGCTAACACGTTAGCATACAATATGTTGTGTGATAGTAGGCGACTAGCATTATTAAAAGTAAGGCACACTGACTTTTTAGGTGGTTTTTATTATATGGCTTGTAGATTCATAAAATCTGAAAATGAAATAACATTAACCGTAAATAGCTAATGTAGCCAGGTTTGTTTTTGGCAATAACTGATGAGCAACCATGTATTCTTCCGCTGCGGAGTGATTTTTAGCTGTACACAGTCTCCACCGCCCACCACCTTCATGTTCTATGTAAACAGGGAACATAGTCCCTGTTTGGTCAAAACTGTGTGTTATTTTTTTATCATATTTTGTTTAAATTTTACCAATCTTCTACATAAAACTGCCACACTGGCCGCATGTCTTTTAAAATTACTTACCGTTTAGCTTTAGAGCTGCTACAAGTTCTCATTTTCTCACTTTTGAGATAATGCTAGTCGCCTACTATCACTCAACATAGTGAATGCTAAAGTGTTAGTGTGGAGCACCCGAGCCAATGATCTACCAGGGACACATGGATGATTTTGGTTAAGTTGACCAATGGGGCAATCTCCCAAAAACTATTCCTGTAATACGTATTTGAATACACTGGAATAAGGCTCCTGTGCAGACAGACACACAGTCTCAGATCACGGCGTCTACATTGTCTATTCATGCTCTGCTTGTTTACTTGTTACCATGATGACTGTCAATAACTCCTCTCTCTCACCTCTCTGCCCACACTTCCCTCTCTGCCAGACATCCCAAAGGGATCTTTGCCATTTCCAGCATTGAAGACATCATAGAAGAGAAACTCAGAGCTAAAAATGGCAGCAGGGCGTCAGCAGATGACACACCTAATGGTTTATAGGGACACACTGGTGACTAAGTGTCAGGAAAAATGACATGGAAAAGCCCTTTATATTGCGCTTTTTCATATACTTTTATAGGCATTTAAGGATGAGAGAAAAATGGTAACACATGAATTCACAATGGCTTAAATCCAGTATATTAACCCATCGAGAGGGTGTTGTACACAGTAATACTGCATTAGTACTTAGTAGGAAAATCTCCTTAGATGATGTTACACTCTTGTCTGTCTCTCACCCATGAACACACACACACACGCACAAGAAAACACAACTTCTAGGCGGTGCCAATCACTAGTAACTTCTGCGTTCTCGGCAGAGTTGAGCTAACTTGATCCTGATGGGCAAACCAGAAATGCTGAGAAACATTTTTCACCGTAACACCCCTCTTGGGTGTCTGGATGGCGCACGTGTGCCGACCGCAGCAGCTCCCCCAGTTAGTTTTATTACGTTGAGGTCGTAATGTTCTTCCGCGCGTTGTTCTACGGCCTTTCCTTTTTTCCTTCTATAGCCGCACATAATACTGCCAAGCACTAATTGGCATGGGTACATATTCTCCAACTGTATCTGGTTCAGTGTGTGTGTGTGTGTGTGTGTGTGTGAGAGTGAGAAAGAGTGTGTGCATGCAAGTGAAAGCCAGACACAAAACAGCCAAGCGATTGGTCGCATTGGCAGAACGTCTGGTTCGTGCCCCCCTCTAACCGCAAGTAGCCAAGATATATCGGGAGTTCCTGTGCATTATGGGATACCGTACTGGCAATAAACAGAAAGAGAGGAAACCTGAAATGAGGTGACTGAGAATTTTTATGACTTGTCCTCTTTTTACAATGCTGAGGTCCGCGAGCCCAAAACCAAACACACAACCGGCCATTTTTGATACGTGGATCCAGCCGGGAAACGGGAACGGCACGAGAACACACACTGAGGTCTTGCGTGGGAAAGCGGCACTGTCTTTTGATTGATATTGTCTCCCAAGGTTAAACACACAGTAATGAGCGGCCCTCCTCTCCTCTCCTCCTCCCCTCCGTCCCTACGTCTTTTTATTTTTCTGCTTCCCCCTCTCTTTGCCTGCCAAGGCGGCTCGTTGGCCCAGGAAACACGGCCTAAATCACAGAGGTAAGATGATGATGATGAGCCCTATTCATTCTCCGCGCGTTGACATATTTGTTACCATGACTGTCAATAACTCATCCCCCTAATGTCTGTGTGTAGGTGTGTGTGTGTGTGTGTGTGTGTGTGTAGGTGTGTGTGTGTGTGTGTGTGTGTGTGTACGCGTGCCCGCACGTGCATGTGTGTGCCTCCTGTTGACTGTCTTTCCACAGCTGCAGCCAGCCATAACAGTGGATTGTAAATGATTATATTGTGGATGAAGAGGCAGCATGCGGGAGGTGGCAGCGCTGCCTGACTTGTTCCTCACTCCTCATGCAGGAAGACGCTAACATGGCTCCCCCCCCCAGAGTGTCTTGGTTTGGGTGTATTCTGATTTAGGAGCTGCTGATGTCAGCAAATTGCATCACATCACTTCACATATGCTGTTTATGCCGTTTTTATCCAAAGCGTCTTACCCTGATTGCATGCAATATTAGCATGAGTTTGACTTATACAGGTTTTTGAAAGCTGATACCCGATACTGATATTTTGTGACTGAAGTTGCCGATCGGCAGTATTTTGTGCTGATATTCAATATCTTCAAATTCAATATCTTTTCATGCCAAAAGATGACAAGTATGCAGTGTTTTCCCCAGAATTTTCTGCCTCTGATTAGGCCATCATGGGACACTAAAACTCTCCACTTAAACCCAGGTTAGTTACTTTTAGTTACTGCCTTTAGATGAAGATGAATTCATTTACAAAAAACATTATTGAACAGTTAAGTTTGTTTATTAGTTTATTTAACAGGGGCCATGCACAACACAGCTGTTGGGCCAGAGTTAAGATATTAAAAAACAATACAGTACAATACAAACAAACAATACAAACAATTAAAAACAATACAATTAGCAAAGTTTACAAACAGTATATCACATATAAAACAACGTCATACAAAAGTCTCCATGTTGGAAAACAGTTGGTTCCATACAAAGGATTAGATCAGTGATCACATGATTGATTTGTCTTGAGCCATGTTTTAAGTGTTGTTGTAAAAATAGTGAAGCTTGTGCATTCTCTGATCTGGGTGGGAGTTGAGCTCCATTTACCTGCTGCTCTGACTGAAAATGCTGATTGTCCAAAAGCAGTTTTCCTAAATTTAGCCGAGCAGTCACCTCTGACTGATGCCCCGGTCTCCCAAGCACTGTCCCTGCAGAATGACACAAATTGTTAAAGAGGTGGTGGCGCAAGATCATGAATTAATTAAGTTAATATAAATAAAATGAAAAGAAGAAAGAAAATGAAATTCCACTGCAGGTTTTCCAGTTTTTATGTAGCTGTGGTCGAGGAGGAACACTTCATATTGGAGGTGGACAGCACTGACCGACCCATATCTGATGTTTAATAAAAGGTGAATATCGGTACAATATATCGGTCTGGCCCAACCCTTACATCAGGAATTAAATGTCAGCGCCATGCCGTGTCGTTTTCTGGGGTCTCTGACAACATTCAGCTGAACCTTCACCCCAGCTGCCCCCACCACCATGCTCCTACCGCCTCCTTGATTTGGTTCTGGCTCTAATATCAATAAGCTTCATTTGGATGGGGATAACTGAGATTCTCGTGTGAACTTGAACTGGATCCACTGATGCTGTTTGGATAGGTGCGCCCTCGGCCTTAAGAGACGTATAGTTGCAGCCATCACTTTTTACTGCATGCTTGCTGAACCGCTGCTGTACTTTGGCTCTGGCCCCAAGGAGAATTATTTGGGGGAAAATCGCAGATTGGAAGATTTAGTTACACAAACATTTCTCAGAAGCAGAGCTGCTGTGGAGGCAGAAATAATCTCACTGGTCGAGTTAAACCTCAGTGGGCGGAGCCACAGAACCACAGTTGTGCAGAACTCGCAGAGTTCGCTAACTGCCAAATTTGAATGGCAAAGAAGGAACTTTGATCTAGATATAACTAAAAATATGATTGGGAATTACTTCTTTTTTCATTCATTCATGATCATGGCCTTCATGATGTTGGTAGGTCAGCAGCTAGCTCTTACCAAGATAGCTATAGGTTAGTATGGCTAGTGTGAACTTGGAAGGTCAGCTAGCTAACTAGCTAACCTAGATCAGGTATTCTCAACCTTTTTCATATCAAGGACCCTAATTTAGTCCACATTAGGCCCACAGACCCCCATTTGATGAGATTTTGTCTCTCAAACCTAAATCTGAGAATATTTGTATTGTTAGATATGATTTTGTACAGAATTTCATAACTATCTTTATTGCAGGTAGAGAGATAACAGAGAAACTATGATAAAAACAGTTATTCTTCTACATTCTCTAACTGTGTTAACTTCTTGTAAATGAAATAAAGGTGAAGTTTAACAATTGGTCAGTTTGCTGGGGACCCCCTGAAACTCCCTCAAGGACCCCTGGTGGTCCCCGGACCCCACGTTGAGAACCACTGACCTAGATAACTTAGTATGGCTAGATTGTAATTTTTTCAGTTAGCAGCAGAGCGCTAGGCTTCATAATATTAGCTTCCTCCTCTCTTACCTCTTGTCTTTTTCACTGCGCTTCAGTCTGATGTTACTTAGCCGGAAAAACTGTGGTTCTTGGTTGGTTCTATGGTTCTTTGGCTCCACCCACTGGGGTTTAAGTCAACCAATGAGATTATTTCTGCCTCCGGAACTGTTCTGCCTCTGGGAAAATGCAAGGAATGGTCTTGTACCTGTAGCTGAGACACATTAGAGTTTTGTGTAACAGTACAACAACCTCCAGTAGTATACTGACTAGGTTCTATACTGGATAACACTAAAGAGAGAATTGTCTGCAGTATTAATCGAGGACAGATGCAGCTACAGTAAACATTAAATACTTTATTTTCTCACAATGTGTCCATTTTTTTCAACCTGTAGCCTATTTATCCAGCAAAACATTGCTCAAGGGCAAGTGTTGAGAAAGAGGAGAGTGCTTCACCTTCACTTTCCCCTCTCAGACCCAGCGACCCTCCGGCCACAAAGCTCGCTTCTCTGACCATCGGACTAACACAGCTCCTGTTAAAATGTCTTCCTGCCTCTTTGTTCTCCGCAGGACGCTCCCGCTCTGAGCCGCTCGTTGGACCGCTCGGCCCAAACTTTAAGCCATTGTGACAGTTACTGGCAGCGGACAGAGCGGCGGCCCTGCTTGAGTTATGGAAGATCACCACATGTGTGATCCCACTGAGCGTGAGTTATGCTTCCACTGCCTCGCGTTGTCTTTTGATCAGAATTTATCGCTGTGTGTTTTGTGTCGGCCTTGCCTTCTGACACACACACAGCAGAAAAGCCGGGGGGTGAGATAATGCGGGGATATTTTTTATGTTGTCTCTTGGATCTCGCTGGATATAATGCTGACGTTTTAGATTTCAAAAAAACAATGAATGGTCTCACTGGTTGATGTTGCCAGGTTGACTGGGAAGGACAGTGTGGGCTTATTTATGGTTTATTGTCTGTAACGGCCAATTCAGACCAACGGTGACACATGGAGGATTGGCGCTGAGGTCCGCTGTCTATAGTCACATGGAGCCAAATAGGGCCGCGCTGCACGGTTTGTGTGTAACAGCAACAAAGCCACATTTACTGTTCTTTGTACAAATGCAAAATATTTGTTTAAACACCCAAAATCAGTGACAGGGAATTCCGCTCTCTGATTGGCTGCCGGTCTGACCACTAGTCGACTAGCAGCCAACATTTCTCTACTGTTCCACATAAGAAATGAATTGAATTTCGGCTCCGTGATTTGTGTGTAACAACATCAAATCCCCGACCGGCCACATTTACTGTTCTTTGTGCAATGTAAAACACTCATTGAAACACCCAAAATCATGTGACAGGGAATTCTGCTCTCTGATTGGCTACCCGCTCTGAACACTGAACTTCTTGGAGGACTGTGGCTCACACCCGGGTCCTTCGCCACTGTGACGATTTCCCCCTCCTCTCCACTCCTTGCCACGGTTCATTTTGATGCTGTTGGTCGCTGTTGGACTGAATTGACCAAATTTTTTGTCCACTACTCACGGTTTCAAAATTCCTCAGCCACTTTTACTATTTTACCAACCAGACGGTTTTTAGTTCTTATTGAAAAGAACCTCTAAACAAGTGGCTGGTACCATAAATTAGCCAAAATTTCCAAGCGTTTGTCTGGTGGCCGGTGTTCGGTGGTAATCTCCCTCCCTGCTGATAGCCTCTGTTTAGCACTGTAAACCCTAGAGGGGTGCTGTGCAAAGTTCTCGTCCTTTCGTCCTTTTGGCCACAGGTTGCACAGATGTTGCACCTCTGAACGGAGGGAAAAACCGAAACAATCAGGGCAGCTCTGATGAGTCAGAAGCCTAATGGACCATGGTGGGAAACCCGATACGGCCTGTGTCTGCCTGAGAGGGGAGCTCGGTGAAAACAGTGTCATTACTACAACCTGAGGCCTCCCAGGCCAGGACCTCATGCAGTGAACCGTGCGCCAAGAAAAGAAGGAGAGGAGAGAGAGAGGACAGGCTGAACATGATACAATCAGGGATGGAGAGAGTCCAGTTTCAGACGGTGAGAGGAGAGAGAGAGAGCGGGCCAAGATCTGTGTTTTATCTGGAGCGAACGAGATACTTGCATCATAGCAGCTCTCCAAGAATAATGTCAAAACCTGATGACTCAAAGAGAAAATAGAGAGTTGATGAAAATAAAGCTTAGCCTGTCTCCCCTGGTTAGCGCTCAAACCTGGAGGCGGAGTGTGAAGGTGGCTTTTGCACAAAAGATACGTTTGCCTTTTGTTGTTTTACATTTACATTTCAGCCGAGGCTCTCATCCAGACCGAATTCAAATGAGTTCAACAGTAGACTAAGCTTCAATTTCTAAAACGTCAACCATTAATGTAAATGAAACTAAATATTCCTGGGAAGTTAGTTTTGTTTGACTGGTATCACACTACAGCATACTGTATCCTTACTTATGTTATGAAGTGTGAATAACTTGTGCTGGGGGTTTTAAATCTAGAAAGCAAACTGAATCAAAGGATAATATTTTCTCATGTTGACAGCACTTAATTGAGTGTCAGATAGTTGGGGTGATGTAACCGCTATAAAGTCCCACTTTTTACTGCATGCTTGTTGAAAGACTGCTGAACTTTTGGCTACATCCACAAGACAAACTGTTCAACCTTTGTCTCTTTTAAGCTATCAGAACTTATTCTGGTGTCTAGTTGGTCGAGAGGTCGAGAAGTTGTTTTGTGTAACAGCATACTGATTTAGTTCCAACTGTAAAACATTCAAGAAATACTTTTCTGCAGAACTAACGCAGGATAAATGAAGGATAAATGCATGAAGGGAAATAAACCATTGCATTGGCTTATTTCCCTTCATGCATTTATGTTTATACCATGCTTACCATTGATGACACCTGCCAGAACAAGGGAATACTTCAGTCGACTCTGCTGTACTGTAGGCATGAAGTCTGTCTCTCTGATTGAGAGACGCAACCAATTGTACAGACATATGGAAAAGTGTAGAAAAGCAGAAGATAATGCACAAGCATTTAAAGTGATGTTGAATTTTGGTAGTACCTTGGGTTGTGTCTCTTCCTCCATGATGAAACCCCAAAATCAGTGATTCTCTGTGATCTGTTGCTCCGGTAGAGGAGACTGGAGAATTGTGTTTTTTTTCCTCTCTCCATTCGCTGCCATTGTATGGAGGAACAGTCTGAAAATCACACTTCTAGCACATCAAGGAACAAAGGACAAACTAGTCCTGTCGCTGAATTGTGAATCTCTTTCTTTATGTTTATTAAACCTTTCAGTTCCGAAATCCGGTCGGAGGAAACTTATGCTGATGAATCAAAGAAAATAGTTTGTTTACCTATAATTGTAGATAGTAGATAGGCGAAAAAAGGTGACAGTCAATAGCCAATATTATATATATATAGATATATATATATATATATAGCCAATATATAAAAAAACAGTCTCAGTTTTATTCGCCTATTTACAATTATTGGTAAAGGTATTTTCTTTGTTCCTTCGGTTTTTTTTGTCAACCGATGAGATTATTTCTTCCTTCCTTTTGTATAGGGGCGCCCCGGTGGCTCACTGAGTAGCGCGTGTACCATATAAGGCTCAGTCCTTCCCACAGCTGGGAACCTGGGTTTGAATCCGGCCTGCTGTCCATTGCTGCATGTCTGCCCCTCTCTCTCTCTCCCATACCTCTCTGTCAATAAACCTTAAAAAAAAAAGAAATCTTTGTATAACAAAAACTCCAATCTACAGAGAAGCATTTCACATCAGAAGATGAGGTTTTGCTTACGCAGATCGATTGTTTCTCTGCTGTCCTGACTGGAGCAGGAAGGTCATCCCACTATCGCAAAGCCAGGAAGGACAAGTGTCCACTGTGCTGGAGATAAGTTCTAAGATCTGCGTGAAAATCCACAGCATAGGAGGTGAATAGCGTGGAGTGAAGGAGTTAAGGCATCAGGACTGTAAACCGAGCGTTGAGCATCTCTCTCTCATCAGGCAGGATCGCTGTCATATGGTCCGTCAACGGCTATTACCTTCCACACGCAATACTCTCTGCCAAGGGCTTCCCTGCCCTCTGCATAGCTTTGGAAAATACACTGCAGGAGACTGTTGGGAGATGGAAAAACAAGTTTAGACCAAAGGGGAGATGGGGGGGGGTCGAGGGAAGAGAAGAGAAAGGAAAAGCCGATGTACAGTAGGTGGAAACAAAGGAAAAATAGAGGGGTATAAATGGAAATGACTGAAAATCGGGTGATGGAAAGGCAAACAAGTAGAGGGGGGAAGTGCAGAAACAGGTATTGGGGGCTGAGTTGGCTGTGCTTTTATTGTCCTGTCACCACTTTATACAGGTATGTGTATTATTTAATGGTGGCCCCAGCTAATTAGGCTCGTCTGGCCACACTACATAAACCATGACATATCGACGTTGTGAGGCGGGAGGGAGACACCGACTGAATAGTAACAAGCTGCCATGACCTATTCAAATTGGTCATTAGCTTTATTTGGACAAAATGAGTGAGACTTTCCATAAGAGCTATAGGTAAGGGCCATGTCTAATGCTCACAAGGCACGCACTATTGTCACACACATTATACGTTAACGCACATCGCACAGGATTGTCTCCAAGTACGGAAACAAGACTTCAGTCAGCATAAGGTCAAGGTGTCTCGCTCATGTTTGTGGGTCTATGGCAACTATGTTTCAAAATATATTCGCATTATTCACGTCTTGCTCTCCCTCCACTCCCTCTCCACTCCCTTAATGGTTTGGTATGGATTTACAACTGGTGCTAACTGGAGGAACAGGGCCCAGTGGAAACTAACCATGGGTCTCTCTCTCTACCTTTTCACCCTGTGGGTCACTAGCAGTGTCCTGTCATCGCCACACTCCCCCCAGTCACACACACAACGGGCTCTGCTTCATGTCCCCCATTATGGCACTGCATTAGGAATGAGACAGCCAAGTGTGTGTGTGTGTGTGTGTGTGTGTGTGTGTGAGTGTATGGACATGTGTGTGTGTGCTGGTTGGGGGGTGGCTGGCATTGGACCTGGAGAGACAGCAGCATCATTGGTAAAGTGTTTGTAACAAAGCATGTGTGAAACAAGATGGAAAAGCAGGACTGTATATAAACGCTTTGTAGTTGCATCAAAACTCTCTGTCAAATCAATTCTGTCGAGTTAAGTTTAGAAACACAACCACGCTGTTCACAGTCACTGTTGCCCTAGTGCGAGGACCTCCAATATGGCCGCCAGACGTTGTTTACCTCACCCTCAATACAGAGCAATCCTTTCCAGTCGCCAACCAGCAAAGCCGTTTTCCCATTCTGATTCATCAAGTGCCATATGGTACAAGATGGAGGAGGGAAACGGGGGGGGAGAGGTAGATTGCTTCAGGTAAAGAGAGATAAAGGGATGAGAGATCATGTAAGAGTTGGTAGAGATAGATACAGATCATGTCAGCGTTGTAAAAGTCACACTTTTTACTGCATGCATGCTGAATAAACCTCGACTCCCCAAGAGGAACTGTTTGGACAAATTCAAGGTTTGCTCTCTTTTCCACTGTTCTCTGGCCTGGTAACAAGTTGGATGAGAAACACTTGAGTTGTGTTAGACTAGACTGTTAGACTAGTGTTACAATAGACTAGTCTGACTCAATGGAAGTAGGCTGTGGGTATAAGCCTGCCATTGGCCGTTTGTGCAATAAGGCAGGCCTGCTCGGTTCTTTCGGTGAATGGTTGTAAAGATACACAAGGAATATGTTTAGAACATTTGCTGTCTAACAGGGACGTTCTTGCATGTTTGCCCGCCGGTTATGGAAAAAGTTTCATATTCCAAGCATGGCCTATTGTCTGCAGTGCACTGATGATCAAGTTATGTTTGTCTTTTTTTTATCAGTAAAAGTCGCATCACATAGTCGACATACATCTTTTACTGTTTTATGTGGCGTTTTCTTTTGCGGGGATTTAGCCATTTTAATGTCAGGGCTCGCCTCCCCACGTGCAAATGTTCCACCAAAAGAAGTTTCCCCCCGACACTATTTTGCATCCTGGGCTTAGCGCCGCCCAAGACGATTGTGATTGGTTTAAAGAAAGAAATACAAACAAGACAGAGCGTTTTTTTTCCCCTATACCAGAATGATAATGGGTTCAGCCAGACCTTTCTCCTAAAACAAAGTGGAGATAGGTCTGGCTATGCGAGACTACACTATACTAATTAGGTTCTACTGTCTAACATTCAAGAGAGTATCACCTGCAGCACTATCATGTAATGGGATATTTACACTGGTTTCCACAGTGAAAGTGTGGGCAACAGAGAAGGCGGGTGAAAATGCATCTCAGGCGATGAGTAGAAACTAATGTTCTCACTCCTGATGTCATGGGCAGGCGTGCGCTAGCTGGTGAAAACACAGCCCACCTTTTCCTGCCCTGGCATCCGAAGGACCCCCGAGGGAACCGAGACTTCACCGCCGCCGTCCGCCGCCGTCAGCATCACCAACACTGACATCATCACCAGCGGACGGCCGGTTAAGGCCCATATATCTTTCATCCGTCCGTTCATACCGACTTTGGACGAGTGTTTCGGCTCCTAACCCTTGTTTTTACTCTCCGACTCTCTCCCGTGTCTCATGTACCTTGAGTAAACACACTTCGAAACAACACCCACGCGCCGCTGAAAGTCTTTCTTTATCCAGGTCTATTTTGGGCCCGCAGGACTGCTACGTCAACAGCTCAGTCAGCTATCAGGCTTTGTCTCATATTTCATTACTAAGACACATACAGTACAGTCTGGTGTTCACATGCAGAGTGCAGTGGGTTCACGTCCATTGTTAAAGACGCTAACTTCATTTTACAAATCAGACCAGATACAGCCGAGGCCAAAAAAATATCCTTTTCCTCATTTCCAAAATACATCCACAGCAGCGATTTTCTACAAAAGGCACAGAATGTTTCTGGTTATTTATAAGAAAAGCAAAGTGTGCACTTCATTTTCTGTTTTTACTTCTTTTATTTTCTCCTTTCCTATGATGGGATTTCACCCCTCTCTTGTTTTCTTTCTCTCTTTTTTCCCCCACTTATCCTTCCTGTCTCACCACAGCCATTCTCCATATAGGTTATATTGCTTGGATTAGACAAGCCAGGATTTACACACACAGGAAAGATAAGGGGACATTTTTACGGCAGAACCACTATTTTAGAGGTGTGTAAGAGAGTCGAAGAACCGTTTTTAGACTGCAGACACGGCTGGAAAATTGGTGTAAGCTACTAAAAACCAGGTTGTAACATTTTAAGGCCTCACGGCTTTTCGCGGAAACACCTCCTTGTGCATATAGAAAATACACCATGTTAATCATGTAGCAATTAGCATGGCCGTCTGAATCCGAGCAGGGGGACTCACATTCAACATAATATTCTATTTATTCACACAATTTTAGTACAAGTCTGTTCGTGTTCCCTGTACTCCAGACTCAAATTGGTGCATATAACGCCAAGTGTAAGAGTCCAGAATTCATGTCAGAAAGGGTTTCTGCACCCAAAGACATAAACTGTGCAAAAGTAAAAAACATTTCACCATTCAATCCATCATCAGTGTTTACTGACATGAGATTGAATTTGTGGATTCTCACATGTAAGAGTATGAGTATTTACTGAAACAACCTCTTTGCAGTTAACATAATTATTTTTGCATATTCTGTAACTCTGGGCATAATTTTGAAACCCTTCTCCTGGTGAATTTTGAGAAATCTTAACACAAACAAGCATCTAAATTGATCTAAATGACAGATCACGGGACGAAACAATCGAATCCTTATTGCAAACAATCCTCCTCACTATTCAGCCTCTCTGCCGTCAATGGAAAATTAAATTTCTCTAAGCTTTATTCATAGCCTGTTAGACCGCTGTAAACCGATATCATCTGAGGTCAGGTTTTTTTTTTTTCTAAACAGGCATTTCCCCGTGCCATTGTTGTTGTTGTTGCTATATTTAGCAGCAGGGGGAAAGGACACACGTGCCAGTCATACAGCGGCATACAGGGCCTCTGTCTGGCTCCACCGTCACAACAGGCCAGTGTGCTGCTGCAGCACAGAGGACGCACTGTCCCACTGACACCGTTACCAACCGGGACACCGGGTCACCCAGAACCAGGTTTCACCCCCGTCTGATTCCAGCTCAGATAGGTGGCATTATGGAGGATCTGGTTAGGTTGTTTACCTTTTAGTATCAGACATTTTAAAGGGGCGATAAGTTAGAGTTTTACTGTTCAATAGTACTAAATAGAACAGAAAAATCCCATGCACAGTGCCTTGCAATACACAGCGCTTTATTCAGGGTTCCTACACATTTTCAAATAAAAAATTCCATACTTTTTCCAGACTTTGATTTGTTTTGATTTGATTTTGTCTGGTGTTCAATATGATTTACGCAGATAGACATCTTGCCCCTGCTAACTAGGTCATATCACTGTATAGATGAAGATTGTTCTTCACAGCGACAAGTATCAGAATATGTGAGATGATTGGCAGGGTTCCTACACGGTTTCCATTTTAAAATTCCATATTTTTCCCAGACCCTATGTTCTTGACTGGATTTGATTTTGATGGGTATTTGATATAATGCATGCTGACAGCGGCTGGGTAATAAGAGCGTCCCTCTATCTGAACATTATTCTTCACATCAACAAAAACTGTGGACTCAAAGTGGCTCTACAACAACTTAAAAGCTAGAATTATGTGTGTATCGGACCTGAACCACAACATTTTCCATACTTTTCCAGACATTTTTTTAATTTCCCAAACTATTCAAGACCTGGAAATGATCAAATTCATTTTTAATACTTTTCCAGACTTTCCAGACCTGCGTAGGAACCCTGTTTATTGCTGAGCTTTCGGCCTTAGCTTTCGGCCATCATCAGAGCAAAGTTGGTCCGATGATGGCCTAAGGCCGAAAAAGCAACAAAAAAAGCTGTCTTTATCCTTTTGCACCTGCCAAGAAGACTTTGAAGGTGTGCAGATAGTTTGACTACTGTTCAATAGTACAAAATGACTAATATATCTGCAGAAGGTAGGAATGGGACGATGGTGCTTATCTCACAATAAGGTTCAATATGCAATATGGGGTTCAGGATTCAATACAACCACGATACGATGTGATAAATAAAAGTTCAATGACAACAAAGTCTGACTGTGCAGAATTCTGTTTATTTCCACAAAACTTTCTACGATGTCATTGGCTCGCTAGAATGTAAACAACAATTTAAAAATGTCTTTACAAAGTGCAAATAATATAATTTGGATGGAGAGCTTGTGAAACTGTGATGGTCAAGCGTCTCATTTGTGATTAGTAGAGTAAATGGAGCTGATATCACCATTCATTTTCCTGCCCCATGATACGGATTGACACATTTTTGTATTGCGATATATTGAATTTCCATATGTTGTCCCATCCCTAGCAGAAGGTGATAGGGTTGTCGATCAACACCAACGACTCAAAGATTGCTTCACAAGCTGCTTCACACTCGTCTTTCCGGCCTGTACTCTGTTTTGGAACAATAACTCCCCACCCACTGGAGTTTCATGACTTCTTGTTGCTATAAATGAGCAAACGGCATCACAAGACATTTTGTTCTCAAGCCAAAAAAAACAAATGACACAGCAGTATTATTATTGCTGCATGGTGATACAGCACCTCTTCACTAGACCTTTCTGTTGGATCTCTGCTCTAATTAGCTAGCTTGCTCCTCTCTGTTGTGAAAATGCATTCACCTGTCAATGTTGTCATTAAGTCATAGATTACTTAACACCTTACTTAACAATGTTAGTAATCCACAAGATCTGTGTTCATTGGATTTCTTTGGTACTCAGCCTCATTGCTGTGGTGTTTCTGCACTGCACTTCCCACAGATCACCTGTCAATCAAACAGTGTGGGCGGAGCTTAGATTTCCAGTTGATGCAGTTTGAGTTTCTCTTTTCTTTGTCTGTTCAGCCATGGTGGCTATCGCTGCTCATGCTAACTACCCAGTTCTTCTTCTTCTGTTTGTTACAAACAAACCGGAAACATAAAACTATAAATGATTTCATGAACTCGATATAGGTTAGACCAGTGATTCTCAACATGGGTTCCAGGGGGTCCCCAGCAAATTGATGAATTGTTAAACTTCAGCATTATTTCATTTACAACAAGTTAACACAACTAGAGAATGTAGAAGAATGACTATTTTGATCATAGTTTCTCTGTTATCTCTCGACCTACAATACAGACAGTCATGGGATTCTGGACAAAATCATATCTAACAATAAAAAACATTCTCAGATTTGGGTCTGAGAGACAAAATGTCATCAAATGGGGGTCCGTGGTCCTAATGTGGACTAAATTAAGGGTCCTTGATATGAAAAAGCATGAGAATCATTGGGTTAGATCACTGTTGTAGTACATCAATCGGCAAAAGAGAAAAACTGATATTTATTTATATGAAAATGGTATACTGTTAACTTTTATCTTCTCTTCTTGAACAGAAGACATGTTTCTACAGTTGAACTATTATTACTGTAATTTTATTTTCTAAGCTAAACTTTACAAAGCTCATTTTGAACTGATCAAATCTTTTTTTTTTTTGCTGCTTTTTCAGTCTTTCAGTCCTTCTATAAAAGACGGTGCTCTCCAATGGGCCAAGAGCCAAAAGCACTAACTGTGGGTCTGAACAAAACAATGTGTTGACCCTCCAAAACCCTCCACACCCTCCACACCCCCCCACAGCCTGGAAGAACCATGAGCTCCATCCCTAGTGGAGTATATCATAGTTACGGCTTCTAGGCACAAATACCCCCATACACACTGGCCCGGACGTCTATATGCCTCCCTGGTGGCGCGCTCAGCTGAAAGACGAAGATTAAATTATCATCGTCGATCGGACTCGTTGCTGTGGGTCGTGTCGGGAGGCGGCCGGCGTTAAGAAAACGGCACGTTCCTCGTTGAGAGGATCTGTCCCGGGCCGGAGGGCCTGCTGAGGCTGCACAGGCTCACTGGACCTCAGCTGCAGCTCAGTGATCCCCGTTCTCCACCGAGGCAGCGGGTCCCAACACGGGGTGTCAGGACGCCACCCGGGGGGGCCGGGGGGTGATTTATGTTGATTTATGAAGAAAACATGTATTATCATGTTTTTAATCTTGGTGATAAATGAATTAAGTGAAACAGCCTGAAAGGGGAAAATAAATATTGTTATTTGGTGTCACTGATGATTCCTGGAACAGGGGAGGTGGCAAGTCGTGAGCTTAGAATTATAAGGTTCTATCTGCATTCAGGCTATTATTCAGAGATATTGAGCTTCAAATTTTTCAGCATCCATTGAGTTAAATGGAGATGGGTCCTTTTGTTTTAGAAATTACAGACTATTATTTTCAAAAAATAACACCCCACATATGTCAATAGGCACTCATAGAATAGGTTCATGCGACTAACTCAGTTTTGACAAAAAGGTCAGATAGAACTTTATTTTGGAGCTGAAAAGGTTGAGAATGACTGTTAAGAAATGAATTATACTGTTTGTTTGTTTGTTTTTTAAAGCTAAACTAGCACAAACAAATAAATCTTGAATTTAGAATATTCGCACAAAACACAGTCTGCTCCTTTAATGGTTTTTATTATTGTATTAAACCTCAGCAGTGGGCATATTGTGCAGAAATTTTGCATGATCATGAATATTTATGAATGATTATGTCAATACAAAGAAACACATTATAGTTCTTTAACAGTATTATTGCTGTACATCATGTTATTTCGGCCTATAGACACATGTGTGATCAATACTTCCTCATATTTAGAAATCCTTACCAGTGTATTTGCAGCATTTACAACAATGACAGCTAATATTAACCAACCAGGGCGAGTGAATCTTTTCCTCATGGCTATTTTTATTGAACCAGCAGGATTTATTTACACTTTCATCTCGGTTGGGTCACTCCCAGCCCTCTGCAGCCTCTTAGCCGGCTTGTTATCTCTGTAAGGTGTTTGGCCAACAGAGCGAGTGCTGGACGCTGTATGGCCGTCTTGTTCTTGCGTTGTTTGCTTTTCGTCACCGGGAGTGGCGAGAAGATGGATGGAGTCTTTCAGCGCCGATAGCCGTGCCGTTTGCCACCATTAAGCTAGCATAGCAGGCTAACGCCCCTGTGATCCCTCTTCATCTCAAACAGACTGGAAAATGTAAGATTGTAGAGCTGTCAGGAGTGAGCACTGCTCTATTAGGCGCAACCGTGATGGACAACCTTGGTTCATACCTAACAGTCTCGGTCCCTCTCAGTCTTGGTCTCTCTCTCTCTCTCTCTCTCTTTCTCACAAACACACACACACACACACTCTGTCTCTATGTGGAAGAAACACACAGAAACGCAGGAAGGCAGTGTTCCTAGAACCGTCAAAGCTAATTTGTCCGTGCGCCTTTGCCAACAACGCAAAAGGATTTAGACAACGAGGGAAATTATGTTGAAGTAAACATGCCGGCTTGCATGTAAACTCATCAGCACTCGCGACGCGTTCCAAATAATTCCGCCTAATTCCCAGAGATGAAGTGGAGGAAAATGGTTTGCGATGGTGCAGAGCGTCGTCGGGGTTTAAGTTTTGCGGACTGTATACGTTTGCGTCATGGCTCCCAGACCGCGGCGCTGCACGCGTCACCGGCAACAGGCGCTGGAATGTTCCCTTTCAACAGTCATGGGAATCTTAATATTCACAATCCAGCTTTCTGATTGTACCTTCTCCGCTAAGCTCTGTTCTTTGCACGACAGCCAGACATTAAAACATTTTAGCCCCTTGATTAGACCTGAACGCTCCATCTGGATGATTAGGCGGGCTTCTAACACAGGAGGCACATTGTAGTCGTGTTCTGAAGGGATGACTAATTAGGTCGATACATTTCAGTAAATGTTTTGTTTAGTCGTCATTATTGTGCAAAGAGTTCCCCCGAAAGATCACGAAATGCCAACACATACGAGGACACGACCGCCTGAAGCGGGTCCTTTGTAGGTTTTTTTCAAAGATTGCTACTGACGCTTTTGTCTTGAAGCAGCTGCTAGGAGATATTTTGCCAAACATTTCCAAAAACATGACGAGGATTCAGTGTTTCCCCCCCAGAATTATGTTCTTGTCAGGGTGGAAAAGCCTCTGGAGCTTTTTAGAGCATCATGGGACAAAAGGAAACGTCTGATGCTGACACTTTTGGAGTCGTATGTTCTGATAAAAAACTGTTGCTTCATCAGAAAGAACAGCAGTAAAGCGATAATGGTGCCAAGCGCTTGACACCGATCCATCTTTTAAAAAACGTAGAGTGCTGGATTCATCCAGAATGAAAAAAATATGGCTGATGTAAGCGCAGCCAGTGACTCACCGATATCTTATTATTTTGAAAAACCAATATCAGCCAATATATCAGTCTAAACATAGTTCCCTGGGTCCTTGAGAGGGCTCAAATGAGCCATAGCTTCATCAGGATAAGTGAATGCATGGGAATTCTTTGTAAATCCACATGAATATCCAGTATATATAGATATATACTGGATATATATATATATATATATCCAGTCAAAACATGTATTTCCAACGCATTCTGTCTCTTTGCAAAAAATTCGAATGCCTGTATTTCACATGGCAAGAAGAAATTAAAAACATTGCACCAATGTGTTGCGCCCCAGCCTGGCCTTCATCAGAGAAAAATAAAGGCATTTTAATTTTGGCAATGAGAAAAAGTGACTTGGGCATTTTTTTTTATGTTTACTGGATTATCATGTATATTTACTAAGGTTTTCCATACAAAGAGACCATCCAAAGAGCAGCTAAAGGCCCAATGCAGCGCTCCTAATATCCTTGGACTCAAAATCATTTGCATTTATTTGCACTGTCTCTTAGAGTTTTATATTTATGCCCGATGGGCAAATAGAGTTTAAGGCAGCAGTTGCTGCTAAAATATGTTTAAGCTTGAATACCCTGAACGGCTGGGGACTTCTAAACTAGTTACTCTACTCTGAAATCCATTCAAATTGTACTGTTATTTCCACTTGCCATATGTCTCTACTTATTGTATCTTACCTATTTAATCAATGTTTAGACTGATGGAATAAATGTCTTAGGGCCATTTAGTAGTACTTTTTAGGGTCTTAGGTTAGTCTTAGGTGTTTTGTAGGTTGTAAGTGTTATTGTATAATACATGCACTTTTTCTAATCTAGACGTGTTTGTAAACATATTATAAATACTATCTGCTTAGTGTCTGGGCCCCTATTCTAAAGCTTCAGATAGCTTATCAGGGTGTCCCATATCTCCACTATGTCTCATATGATTGTACTGATTTAAACTGATTTGTGAATAAACTGAACTGAACTGTATTACCTTTATTTATTTTATCACCTCTTTTTTTATTACCTTTCTTGTAGCCTACTTGACTTCCTTGGCATTGTTCTGCCAGTTGCTGCTGTGGTACCTGGATTTGCCCCAGGGGATCAATGAAGTGCATCTCATCTTATCTTCCCTTCTGTTGTTGAGGCATAGTTTAATTTAATTCAGTACTTCATATATAAGATTTCACTCTCCTACTATCACCTGACCCAGAGTACAGAGACTTGTTTAATTCTGTACCGAGTCATACCGAACAATTAAATATCAAATGTGGGTCCGTGGTCTAACACACATCTATTTGAAGCTCCTTCATGTGAAAAAAGCTTTAGGAACCCCAGTCCTACGATATCAATCACTGCATATTTTAAGAGCGTAGTGGTAGGTAAAGCCCGATGGGCAAATATTTGGCGTGTCCGACCAAACATTTTTCCCTGTGTTTAATGGTTTGGGAGAACAGCGGACCTGTGTAGGTGTCCTTCAGTGAATCTCGGTGCAAAATAAACACTTGTGGCGGGAGGTGTTTACACGAAGCTCCACCAGACGCGCGCTGGGCCGTCCTCGGAACAACTTTAATGTGTCGGTTGCATGGCCAATTTGACCTTCTTGAGAACCTGCGGTGAGCCTTGTGTGTTTGTAACATATCTAGTACAAACACACACCGAGGAGAAAAACGCCACGAGAAGAAGGTGGAGGAGAGCGGAACGGACCGAGCTCCTCCTCCTCCTCCCTCCTCTCGCTCTCAAAGTGCCTTCTGTTTGTCGCATGCACAGGTCAAAGGTCGCTACTTAAGAAGGGAAGGGACTATATGAAGGGAAGAAGGTATTCAGCTACTGTTGGAGGCCGATGGATGTTCTAGAAAAGCGTCTTTATTGGTACAGAAAAACCAACACGTTTGGGCAGAAAGCCTTATAAATAAATATGTTTTAAGAACATCCATCGGACTCCGAGTGTAGCAGAATTTGTTCTTTTTACTTTTTTCTGTTTTATGTACTTTGGTTGGAAGGTGAGAAAGTTAGAGAAAGTGAAAGGTAGAGAAAGTTTGTTTTTCTTGTTAAACAGAATATATGGAAATGAGTAACAATGCTGCTGTCCAAGGCTAAAATGAGCTGCTTCAGCTGCTTATCAGCATGAATCATTATTAAGATTAGACTATATCAGGCTGATATTGGGCTTTTATTAAATATCAGATATAGATCATTATAGGTTGTCCATGTTTTCCAATGCTGATATGATGAAGATTTTTTCCTTACCACAGCTACAGAAAAACAGTCCTTCATTTATTACTTTAATCATTCAATAATGTTTTTTTGTAAATTAATTATTAATTTAAAGGTAGTAATGTCTCCCAGAATAGTTGAATAGTTGCCTTAAAGAGCTGCTGACACTAAAATAATTTCATCAGTCTGGGTTTCAGTGGGTTTTTAGTGTCCCATGATGCTCTGAATGCTGCTTCAGAGGCTTTATCACCCTGAGAAGAAGACATTTCTTATGTAAACACTTAATACTTGGCATGAAAATGGTGAAAAGATATTGAGTATCAGCACAAAATATCAGTATTGGCCTTCAAAAATACATAGATGGCTAGTTTAATGCTATATACTGTGTGTGAATAGGAACTTTTCTTCACAACACAAAAACTTCTGGCTCTTGCTCTCGATACAGCTGATCGCTTATAATATTGATGATCTAGGATGATGTAAGCGTCTTCTCCTGTTGCCCTCACTGTGAGTCACTCCGGGTAAGAAAAACATCAGCTAAATGCCTTAAATGTAAATGTGAAAGTGGAGTTGTGTCTGTCCAGGCAGGATGTCTGTGGGAGGGAGGCAGCGTCTCACAGGGAGCCGCTCCGGCGTAATGAGGCCGCCGCACTGAAGATGGATATGGACATTAATATTCAGATGAAGAATGTCGGCACACAGATTCTCTTGAGACTGTCTTCACTTGTGCTGATACACACTCACGTATGCTGGCAGACACACAGACACACACACAGGAACACACACAGAAACTCACCCACACGACCACAGACATTGGTGTTGCTATACTTGTGAGGACCTTCACTGACTACATCCATTAACTAACTCCTACAACTTTTCTGCACTGCATGCCTGACCTGCACCTATGGAAGCCTGATTCCGCCACCTGTTAAAAAAAATCTGGCACATTTTTTTTTTTTTTTATTATCAAGTGAGATTTTTTACTCAGTAGTATGACTGTATCTCAAAATTATGAGATGCTAAGTCATAATTATGCAATGCTAAGTCATTACTATGAGATACTAAGTCATAATGAGATACTAAGTCATATTTATGAGATACTATCTCATTATTCTGAGATGCTAAGTCATTATTATGAGATACTATCTCATAATTATGAGATGCTAAGTCACTATTATGAGATGCTATCGTATGCTCTCATAATTATGACTTAGCATTTCATAATTATGAGAAGCTTTCTCATAATTTTGAGATACTAAGTCATAATTATGAGATAGTATCTTATAAATATGACACTCAAAGTCATACTATTGAGAAAAAAATGTCACTCGATGAAAGAAAAAAAAAAATGCGGCAGATTTTTTTTTTTACAGATGGCGGAAACAGGCTTCCATATTCACCTGTACCACAGCCTAAACCTAACCCTGCTTCTAATCTTAAACCTAAACCCAAATCCTAAAGTGGCATCCACATTGATCCGTTGTGTCTGTCTCTCTACGTTCATTTCAGTTCATTTTCACTGACAGCTGTCTGTTGTCCGGACAGCACTGATGACCCTCCGTCTGTCAGATTTCCATCAGTTTTGACAGACAGAAAGTTCAACCCTGAATCCGTCCGTCCAACTTTTTCTGAACGGATGGATTTGTCACCGTCCAGCCAATCAGAGGCTGGACGGTGGGAATCCTACGTTTGTTTTGGGAAAAATAGCAGTGAACAAAGAGACCGACTAAAACAAAGATAAAAGAGAGAAAACCTTTTTTTGTAACACACACCGCTACTGTTGCAGTACAGCAGGCCGATCTGATCCATTTCTCAAATCTGATCTTTAATGCTGACTGCCCACATTGCAAGTGACCGGATCGGTTTTGAGTGTTTAGACAGTATAATCAATTGCTGTTGTCATAGTAACGACGCAGGCGTGCGAACACTAAGCATTTTCTGTACAACTCTGGCTGCTGCAATAAGCTAGTGACATGGAAGTTTGGCCGTTGCCTATTCTGACTGATTTTATGATGCATTTTCTAGTCAACACCACAGGAGTCTGGTATCCGAAACCTCTTCTTTTGTCTTCTTGGTGTAACGTGTCTCATCAAATACGAGTTATGCGGGCAGTGACAAAAATCTGAGCGGTCAGACTGAATTGGATTTTCAGAGATGCTTTTTGAATCGCATTTTAAACCACCTACGAGTGACCTGATCTGAGTCCGTGTATTGTTTTTTAACTGTTCGGACTTTAGAAAGAATATCCGACTCGTATTGGATGTGCGAAAAAAACTGATTTGAGCTGCCTGTCTGAACAAAGCCTCCCTCTCTCACCTCCTCCACCTCTCGTTCTCTCGTTCTCAGTAGCTGTGTGGATTTTTGACTCTTTGGCACTACATGCTCACGCAGGCCGAGTCGAAGCCTGCTGGGCCTATCGATTTACATTTGCCCCCACTTTCTCTCCCTGGGCCTATAGATTTACATTAGTCTTTCTGCAGAAACCGGGTTCTGCTGAAACACGGTACAGCAACACGTTTATGGGCCTGCTATCTATTTCTATTAGATCTACATTTAATCCCCATGGACAGGAGATAGATACGGCATTTACTCAGATATTAGCAGTGCAGGAGGGAGCTGTGCACCGATATCTAGAGCAGTTTATCATGTGAATCCACAGGTTAAGATGTTTCAGCTTCATATAAAAGCAAATGTAAAGTTAGGGTTATGCATGCCGCGGTTTCCCGTGATCACAGATCAAACTCAAAGCCAGTTGAAGCTGTCTGGAATCAGCGAAATTAAAAGTGATTGAATGATCGGTGTGTGTTCAGCGACTCTCCCGTTCACTTTCACACTCTCTGCCCACCGCCTCAACTGACGTACCGTGTTTGACAGCGCGGAAAAAAAAAAAAAAAAAAGCTGTTTTATTTCAAAATATTTGCTCAATAATTCAGAGACAGATGTGCTCGTATATTCCCATAGATTTGATTTCACGCAACTTGAAATAAAAGCTCGCCCCCCCCCGCTCATAAAACGCGGCGGTAAGCTGAGTCTGCTGCGGCCTCGTTGTTTTGCACATGGAAAAAAAGATAGATTTCAGATTGTTATCAAGGATTGTCCAAAGACTACACATGCCTTCACTGCTCCACCGGGGTCTTGGCACGTCGGTATATTTGCACAGTTCTTCGTCCGCACCGACAGACTTATGGAGTCGGTCGCACTATTACATTTCGGTTGCTTGCACGCCAATAAAAATGTTGTATTCATGTCTTCTCGCGCATGCTGATCTGGCACTTAGGAGTTACGGAGACGTACAGCTATGATAGTTTATGATATGCATGCCCAAGGTCTTGTTGAGCTGGAGGGTGATACCAAAATATGGTCTGATAGAGAGAGAGAGAGAGAAAGAGAGAGAGGGAGAGAGAGAGAGAGAGATTCACTGTCTGTGCCCATTATGCCCTATTCCTGGGAAGGGAAAAGAAAAAGATAAGGAAGAAGGATGTTTTTTTATATATTGATTGGTCTGCATACTTTATATTGGCTCTCACTCTTATGTCAATTCTGCTTTTATTCAGTTTTTTACAGTGAGCAAGTAAACTCCATCTACATCTACTTCATCATTATCCTCACATTATCCTTAATGTTCAATTTGTCCACAAGGCATCGTCCGAAAAGTTTGTCACACCAATCATTTCTCTCAAGATAAATCATAATAATAACTTTTTCATTTGTATAGCACTTTTTTTTAAAAACATTGTTTACAAAGTGCTTTACATACGATAAAACACAAACAGGCAGTGATGTAAAAGTACATCAATTAAATACAATAAAGATAAAGATTAGATAAAGAACTGTGACTGCTTCTGCTTTTCTTCCTCTGATGTAAAAGCGGTGAGGAAGGCGTGTGGTCGATTGCTGATTTAGTTTAGCAGCACAGGCAGCAGAAAGTTTAAAATGCTGCTAGAGAAGTTATATCATAAAGGTAAAGGCTGGGGGGGGGTTATGGGACGCTTTCACTCGTCTGTGGGTGGAAAATGTACTTATGTGATTTATAGTTCGTATAGCTTTCTGAGCTCACTGTGTGTGTGTGTGAGTGTGAACATGTATATGCATATGTGTGTGCATATGATTGCGTACATGTTTGTGCATTTGTATACATGCGCAGCCATTTGTGAATGTGTGTGTGGGTATGTGAGTCTGTAGCCTGGCTAAAGATGTGCTCTGACACCACAGAAGAAGAAGCAAACTGCCACAGTTTTACAAACAACTGCCTAATGACATGTAATGAATGCATAACTGCTCCGCCCACTGAGGTTTAACTGAACCAATCAGATTATTTCTGCCTCCGAGAACCGTTTGCAGAACTAAAACTCCAATTTACTTATTGTCAGTTAAGTCAGACTGACACATTTCATAAATGAATAATCAATAATAGTCATACAGTCTGGAAGAGGGAGAAAGTACAAATAGAATAAATGTTATTATCTCCTTCATCTTCATCTTCTTCAAGCTAAGTAAAACTTGAAGCTTATGTTCTATTGATTGCAAGATTTCTAGTTTGCCTGTTTATGCAATTATTAGCTTTTTTTTTTATTTGTTCATTTACCTTTTACTGCCAGTTTATGTTGAGCTCCTGTAAACGGTTTAATATTTATTTCAGGTACATGCACAGTCAGAATTGTGATGTCAGTGATCAATGAATAGGTAATTTATCCAAAATTAAGTGATGTATGTGTTAAGTGATTTTGCAGCCCGCACATACATGAGCTGAAAAACATGAATCAGGCATTACACACACATGTTCATGGCGGTGCTTTCTCAAATAGGATACAAATGCATATGATTGTACTATAAATGCTGTGTGTGTGTGTGTGTGTGTGTATCTCGACTCCACCTGAACAAGGCGGTGATGTCACCCTGTTAAAACCAGACGCGTGGTGGACCCCGGGCCCCGACAGCTTTATATGTCAGCTCTACCTGCCATGACATCTGCATAGGTTTGGCCAAGGGACTTATTGGTTTAACGCAGAGTATATCATACAATACAGTTCATATCGACTTCCCTCCCCGAGCTTTGACTTATATTGTCGGAGGAAGGCAAAATAATTCAAAGAAATCTATAAAAGGAGTTTATTTTGACAAACGCCGCAACGCGATATCTTAAGGCCTTCCAGACAATAGCGCAATCGGATCATTTGATATCTGAAATACACGATTCCAGAGCGGCGCTTGGCGAACGGGCCGCATATTATTGGGCGAAGGTAGTGGATAAGAGTCTTGTGGTGGCGACCGACTGGCAGGTTTATTGGGTGCGATGTAACTGGATCTCCAGAGTGTCTTGTGAACAGATGCAGCGCGTGTCAGAGCCCGGCTTGATTCATTGAGATCCTGTAAAAAGACAAAAAAAAAAAAAAACTCCTCCTCCTCCTCCTAACCTGTTGCCTTCTCCCCTCCTGTCAGCACACAGTCTGAGGCCTAAACCGCTGATACGCTGTGAGATTACATCAACGTTCTCCCTAATATCAAATGTCAAATAAAAGAAGTCATGTATTGGCCTCGCTTATAGAGTATATTGCAATGCAGACATTTAGACGATGTAATAATATTTGAGTACTGTATTGATTTTAATGTCAACGTTATTGTATCTCACTGGTGGCTGCGGTGCCACTTTGTCTGATTTTTATGTCACAGAATTTTCTGTCTTCACTAATTAGCAATTTAAATCGTCATATTGTCTCTGCTTCCTACTCTGCTAATGCTGCGTTTGGTTCAGAGTTGGAAGGTAGAAATTCACAGCCGGTAGGTCGTAATTCCACCCACCTGTCTGTTCCGGATCAGAAAAACCAAGGAAGATTTTCTTTAACCAAAACTTTGCCCATAAAATACTTTTCCCCATGTAGCAGCTATTTTTATGTCAATGATTCTGTGGCAACGTTAGCTAGCTAGCTAACATAGAATGTAAGGGGAGCGTATCTATGTTCCCAGGGTCCTAAGTTCCCCAGTTCAATATTCTGTTAACACACATTAACCCTCCTATTGTGTTCGGGTCAAATTTGACCCGTTTCAAGTTAAAATATTTCATATCCAGTTTTTTTTATTGGAACAAGGCTTCAAAACAGCTATATAAACACAACAAAACTAATGGTTATCATTTTATTTGATTTTGAAGGTCTCTGTGTTACATCTGCCTCTGCTGACACTCTTTCCACTTCCCATTCTGTCTCCTAACCTGCTGCCACGCCCCCAGTTGCTCTCTC
This sequence comes from Centroberyx affinis, assembly GCF_046629955.1. Classification (NCBI taxonomy): domain Eukaryota; kingdom Metazoa; phylum Chordata; class Actinopteri; order Beryciformes; family Berycidae; genus Centroberyx; species Centroberyx affinis. Next base: position 116,663 of record NW_027278729.1, on the reverse strand, counting down.
CCTGTGTGTCTGTGTGATTGTGTAGTGGAGTCAGGTGTGCTGGAGTCAAGAGTGGAGCACCACCAGCTGCAGTCTATCCTGTGATCAAGACCTCTACAAAGACTCAGCTCTGCCACATCCACCTTGCCAGATCGTAGTACCTGCTCAGTCAGTCTATGGGTGCATCCCAAGTCTCTTAAATTGCATCCACGTTTCCCTCACTTGCGTCTTTTCCTTGCGTCTTAGAGAGAGGAAACAAGGAAATATGTTTTTAGAGAAATGAGACGTCCTTTCCTCTGAAGCGTCATGCGAAGCGACGTCCGTTTCTGCATGACAAAACGGGTTGTGGATGAAATAAACGTAATTTAGGTTCCCCATGTTCTTGCATTAACGTTATATATCAAAAAGCATAAAATAACGGGCATTTACACATGTACTGTTTCTCTGCCATCTCGTTCAAATTTGCCAGATGTAGGGGCGGAGTAATTGACGTCATGGCGTTCAGCTGAAAGTCTTCTGGGAAGGCTGCTCTCTCTCGTGTCTCCTCGCTCATAGCTCCTCAGAGATCCCTCCTCCCTCCTCCCTCCTCGCTCCTTGATCCTCGCTCCTCGGAGCAGAAATAAGAGCTTTGGGACGACCTTCAAAATGACAGACCAGAACGACTTCCGGTTCAAGCGAGGATCGAGGAGCGAGGAAATATCAAATAAGAGACTTGGGATGCACCCTCTGTCTAGCTACTCTCTTGCACATTTACTTGTTGCCCGTTTTCTCTGCCTGATCCAGTTCCTCCTGTTCCTGCAGGTCTGTCTGCTCTGCTCCAGCCCCGTCTCCAGCCCTGCGTCCCGTCAGTTCAGCTACTCTGCTCCAGCCTTGTCTCCAGTCCTGTGCCTCGTCAGCCCAACTCCTTGGCCTTGGACCACCTCACCTTTGTCTCTACTTGTCAGCAATAAACTGCCTGTTTGCCTGATTCCTGTCTCTGGCTTGTCTGTGTCCGCACTTGGGTTCACCAGTGTTAGTTGCCATGTAACACTCTAACCCTAACCCTAACCCTAGAACTGGGGAACTTAGGACCCTTTGTCATGTTCCCATTATGTGCCATATAAATCTGGGGAACATAGCACCCTGGGAACATAGGAATGACTCTGAATGGAAGTACAACTTTACATTTCAAATATGTAAGATAAGTCTTGAAAAAGTTTTTTTTTTTCAATGCCAGTGCAGGTGAGGTGACGCCACGGCATTGACTAGGTGCCACTATTGTATATCATTCCACATACGCACAAAATGTACACAAAATCAACATGGAAAACAGCATGTGGGTTATGAGTCATCTGAACATTTGCTTACACAACAGTCAAGTTTTAGAGGATAGTTAATATGCAGAATTTTAAAATGAAACCCTTATAAACTTATAAAAAGTATCAATGCCTTTTTTTTGCTACAAAATTGTATGTCACATGGTCAAAACACAAATCATGAGTATTTTAGTATGTGAAAGAGCAGTCACTCATCTTTATTTTTCTCTGAAAAGTCAGTTTGCATTTATATTTTACATTTAAAGTTTACACTCTTATCTAGAGCAATTCACAGTGAGTGCAAGCATAGAATAAAACTGTATTCATGATCACCAACATTACAAGCAACCAACATTAAGGTCAGAATCACTGAAGAACATGCAATCGAATATAAATTTGAGAGTGATCATGTATTACAGAGAAACCTAAAGTGATCATGTATGAAAGAGATAATGGGAAAAGAGGAAGTGAGGAGAGAGCTAGTGAAGATTTTTAGGTTTTTTTTTCTGTGACCTGTTTCTCCGGTGCGGGGGCAGATTTCATCTCCAGGCAGGCAGGAGGATTCCACAAATCTTTGCCAAGAGACAGATAGACATGGAGAGGATGGTCAGATCAATGGGCCGTGACCGCAGAATTCAATGTATCTCTTTTACAGCGAGGGGGAAAAATATAAATATTGTTCTTGAAGAAGCCCGGACAACTCGACTATTTCAATTGAACCAAATTTTTAAAGCTCTCCAGTGTTTCGGAAATGAACTCATAGGTCTCAGAGTTCGGTTTAGCGATTTGTCAGGGTCCCAAGTGAGCTTTTTGGTTTTACTTTGTAACCTCGACATATCTTTCAGTTCCTAACCACACTAAACATCAGCAAATTCACTTGCCATTTCACTTGGCAAGTATTAGTAACTGTAACTTCTAGAACTTCACAAGGAAAAGGAACCGGCACTTGGGACATAAACTTCCCTGGTAATAATGTAAGATATTTTTGTCCACAATTAATAGCTTTAAGGTTCAGTGGTAGACCAGAGGAGGACAGAATCGAAAACTGAAAAATTAAATAAATTTTATGTGCTATTGTCATTTATGTCAGTGATTCTCAACCTTTTTCATATCAAGGACCCCTAATCTAGTCCACATTAGAGCCACGGACCCCCATTTGACAAGATTTTGTCTCTCAGACCCAAATCTGAGAATATGTTTTATTGTTAGAAATGATTTTGTCTGGAATTCCATGACTATCTGTATTGTAGGTAGAGAGAAAACTGTAAAACTATGACCAAAACAGTCATTCTTCTACATTCTCTAATTGTGTAACTTCTTGTAAATGAAATCATGCTGAAGTTTAATAATTCATGAATTTGCTGCGGACCCCCTGGAACCACCTCAAGGACCCCTGGTGGTCCCTGGACCCCACGCTGAGAACCACTGATTTATGTAATAAACAGAGAAGTATGCTTTATATCTAAAAGACTTGTGTGTCTGCTAAGTTTCTGTGTTTATTTAGATGGTAATTAAAGACTTCAGATGAGGTGGAAAAAGGTGGATTTAATGAGGCACACTTGGCCTGTAAAGCCTGTAAAAAAAACAGCAACACACTTGTTTGTATGTTCAGGAATATGTTTGTTATACATACATTGCAATGCGATTTATGGATGTGTCTAGTAGGCTAATGCTGCGTTCATGTCATGTTGGATTTACCGTAAATATGAGCTGCCGACTGGGAAAAGCACCAGTCTCCTGTCCCTCCAACTAGGATATGTGGGGGATTTTCTTTAGACTCTCATATCTCGCACTTGGCATCACGGATTGCAGAAGTGTGTAAACACAGAGAGCAAACATGGCAGCAAGTCCACTGATGTCGGTAGTCCAAGGTAATAAAAATCAAAATGATCAGTTATATTCACACAAATATAGTACATTTTACTTAGGAAAAGTGAGGAATATCTGCTGCAGTTGATTTATGGTTGATTTTAAATTCATAAATAAAAATGATAATGGTTAATTTATGTCTTACATCTTGGGATGTGGGCGTTAAAATGAGTTAAACACGAGAACGCTTCCAAGTTGCAGCAACAGCGTGTCTTCTCATCCCGCTCCTCCGCAGAGTGCATGTCACTGAAGTAAAAAAAAGTAAAATAAGATATATATACAATCGTAAGTGTGTTTTAATGCACTGTATATCAGCAGGCACTATTTAATGCAACTGAGGTGTCTGAAATACCGGTGAGAGTATTTGGAGAAACATAAAAACGTCAACATTCAGCATCACCAGCAGCTCTCCCCTGCTGCCTCTCTCTCTCTCTCTCTCTCTCTCTCTCTCTCTCTCTCTCTCTCTCTCTCTCTCTCTCCATCCATCTCTCTCTCTCACTTCCCCTCTCTCTCTCTCTCCATCCCTCTCCCCAGCGTCATTTGTCAGCGTGACAAATACAACTCTTAGCTAAATGTGTCCTGGTGTCCCTAGACTGCACTAAACACCAGTCATGAAAAAGCCATTGCTAACAGCCAGACATCCTGATCCAGCTCCTGTCATGGTAGATGCATTAAGCTCCCCCGGCCTCCTCCTCCTCCCCCCCTGTGGAGAGAGAAAAGGGGGGGAGCAAGCAGGAGGAGGTCTGGCCGAGAGGGAGACGAGAGAGAGAGAGAGAGAGAGATAGATGGATGAGAGTAAAGAGCTGGAGAGACGGAAAAAGAATTCGCGAAAAGTCGGACAGAAGCTGGAAAGGAAGCTGGCAAAGGAGGAGAAAGACCGATCGCCATTGAGGGAGAAAAGAGAGGAGGAGGAGAGTGAAGGATGTGATGTAAATGAAGGGGGATTGGTGCAGTGGGAGGTGTATCTGAGGGGGCCGGAGGGACGATCTCTGAAAGTGGCCCGACAAGCGTCCACACAGCTCCTGATGTGTCCAGCAGCTGCTGCGGGCCGCACAGTGCACAGTGCCTCGCCTCTGGGAAACACATTTTCCCTACAACTGTGGGGTCTCTCTCTCTCTCTCTCTCTCTCTCTCTCTCTCTCTCTCTCTCTCTCTCTCTCTCTCTCTCTCTCTCTCTCTCTCTCTCCCTCTCTCTCTCTCTCTCACCGAGGGTAAAACATATCAAAGCAGTGTGCCGGTAGATCAGGAACAGATTGGCCCACTGGGGGTCACTTTGAGAAGTGATTTTTAAATGAGCAACAGCGTTTTTTTTTTCCGCCCCTGTCCTCATTTACCTACATCTGTCTCCGGCACTCACTCGGTCATCTGGAGCTGCTGGTAATGCCGGTGAAAGAATGTGTTTAACGGAGCAGCAGTTGTCACTTCAGAAGAGCAGGAGGTATGATGTTCTCATCACGACTCTCAGGAACGATCGGTATTCTTCTCGGTCTCCGCTGCGATTCGTCTGGTTTCTCTATCGCCCGCCTGTCATCGGCCAGGCGGTTGAGTTATGTCTCTTGCTATGTGTCATAGAGTTTGACCAATATGGGTTCTTGAAGGCTAATACTGATATAAGTCGCCAATTTCTGATAATTTGTGCTGATATATATGTTCAATATCTTTAAATTTGACTATTTTCATGCCAAAAAACGAACGTAAGTTTTCAGTGTTTCCCCCAGAATTGTCTTCTTCACCCCCCAACAGCTGCTAATGCACTCCAACACTTTATTACATACATCTAACTTGTTGTGCGATACCCTTTTATTATCTTGTTTTCATCTTGTTATCTTGTTTTTATCTTGTTCTCTATTGCTGCTGGTCACTTAGAGTTACCAAACATAATTTTGTTGTATGCCTTATGTCTTATGTCTTGTCAGGGTGGAAAAGCCTCTGAAACAGCATTTAGAGCATCATGGGACACTAAAACTCTCCACTGAAATCCAGACCAATTAAACTCTTTTAGTGTCAGCAGCTCTTTAAGGCAGAGAGACACCACACCTATCCAATGGTAGGGAAACTCTGGGATACATTACTGCCTTTAAATGAAGAATTAACAAAAACAAAAATGTGCAAGTAAAATAACATTTCATTGCAGATTTTATGTAGTTTTTCTATAGCTGTGGTCAGGGAGGAACCTCCATCAGTGACACTGGCCGATATCTGATATCAAATAAAAGGCGAACATCTGTCTGATGTATTTGCAAACCAACATATCGGTCTAACCCTAATACCATGGAGGTTATTGTTGCAAACTCAATAAACCATGGCTCAACACATGACTTCAGAAACATTATAAAGACACCGACTTGAGTTTGAAAAATGTAAATATTAATTTTACAAAGATATAATCCCCAGAATACAAAAAAACAAGAATGCGTGAAGGTCAAGGCGGTCCAGCCAAACAGAACAAATGGATGGGGAAGCGCCTGGGCCAACAAGGGAAACACTAACCCTGACCAAACAAAGCTGCAAAAACAGGACGACCAGTAACTCTTTCCCCCAAAGAAGAAGGGAGAAGAAAAACTAGGCCTATACTACACAAAATATCCATCTAAACACAAAAATACAACAAAAAGGCTACTGTCAGAGTTGGAAGTCTGTCTTGTTCTGTAGCAGAGGTTCCTCTAAAGGTGAAGACAGGCAGCTGACTAATTTAGGAGAATGAAATCAAATAAATAAACTGGAGATAAACTGGATAAAAAAGACAAGAATGTAACATATGGCATCCATATACATATATTTTTTGGGGGGCATTTCAGGCATCTAGCTGACTCTAATCCACAATGATTTATAATCACTGCAGTAAAATAAGCCTAAAATCCTTGATCCATAACCTTACAAGCAACCAGTACAGCGTCAGAGAAGAGCTAGGAAAATAAATCAGAGATGAGTAGAGAGGTGGAAAGGTTTTAATGGAAAGGATGAAATCATAACTACCGTAAAGAAAATATTCACACCTCCAAAATAAGTCTTTGTACAAGGGGAGTCGCACTTATTTAGAAGGAACAAAATCCCGCACACTGCTCTTCCTCAGCATCATTTTTATTCACTAACTTATTCACTCTTCGTCAGAGTGATCGGCAGTACATACTTCTCTTAAATAAACAGAATTAAATAAAACGTCAGTGAATAACAATGACGCAGAGCAAGAACAGTGTATGGGATTTTGTTCCTTTTAACTGATGGCTACCAAAATCCAAACAGAACTTTCCAAAACTTTCCACACATTAATGTAAGATTAAGCCCACGAAATGTAGCTGCTCAAAGGGACACTCTTATGTTTCTGTTGTCTTTTGCCACTAATTGTCACTAACAGGGCTACGCTTTAAGTGTACAGTAGTGTAGGACGAGCTGGAAGAGTGGTGGAGGATTTTAAATCCAGGACCAATAGTGAGAACATGCGATGGGTCTAATTGAAAGGGATGAATGTTGGAGTTAAACCAGGATCACAGACCAAGGCTGTGCTGAAACACCCCAACTGGACTGGATGATTTTTGGGAGGAGAATGGAGACATGATGGATATGCAACTTCAGAATCAGAATCAGCTTTATTGGCCAAGTATGTACACATACAAGGAATTTGACTCCGGTTTTTCGTTGCTCTCAATGTACTTACGCAGAATAAATATACAGCTAAAAACAAGGACAACAAGATGAACAGAGGTAAACCTAAACATTTAACTACTATTTAACAACACTAGGACAATAGTGCAATGGTGCAGAGTGCAAAGATGCTGGAATAAATATGAGTTGTTGGTGTAACAGGTGACATTATATACATGAGATATTGCACATTACATACATTATACACACATTATACACACAAATGAGATATTGTACAGATGATGATGATGATGGGGGGAAGAGGAGCAGGAGGAAATTCCTGGTCTGGGCCTTTCACTCCTGCTTTTGTTTTTGTTTTTTTGGGGGGGGGTAACTTTGGGAAGAAAATGGGGAAGTGATGGCAATGTAACTTTGGGGCGAGAATGGAGGAGTGATGGCGATGTAAGTTTCGGGGGGAGAACAGGGAAGCGGTGCAGCGCAGGAGAGGAATGAAAGCTGCTGATATGCCAAACGGAGAGCGCAGTAATTGGGGAGTTAGAAATTGGACGCATCCAATTTTCCTTCACGGGGGGAAATGGGTTTTGAAGAGTGGTGAGTAATAGAGGTGCACCGCTGTGGGGAAAGTGGATCAGTAGAATATGAGAATCTTTTCCTCCAAAACATTTGCCATGCACTTCAATTAAGCCGGTCTGGCACCGCTAACAACAACATGTCATCGAACTGCTACCTCGGAGATTATTGTTCTTTCCAAAGTCTCAAAATATTACAACATGAAAAGCTGGACTCCGGTAAACGTTAGGCTAAGTAACAAGCATTTTCATGACACAACCATGGATACTGTCGTACCTTTGGCTGCTCAATAGGAGATATGACTCATAACTCGTCCACAGGGCGAACTGCTAATGACTTATGATGGCACGGGGCAAGAGATACATTAAAGTTTTCCCATACTTGAGCATTCAGACCAATTTAGAGTTAGGATTACATGTCAGAAGCCGTGACTTTGCAACCTTCTCGCCAGCCAGCCAGCCAGACGACCTGACAACAGCACTGGTCAAGCTGCTTCATGATTTCCCTGTCAGCGAGGTGACTCAGGCCGTGACTAACCAGCGAGACTAAACCACTATCGACCGTCTACATCTATGGCACGAGGGCCGGCAGGCATGATGTGTAGCACAGGAGTAACTCTATCTGTACTCTCTATTCTCTCTCTCAGAAACATTTCTCTTTGCTGTGTGTGAGAGAGACACGGAGGGCGGGGTGGGTTTTGTTCCTGTATGCTTTAGCCTGACATGGACCTGGAAGCCTCGGTAGCCACGGGGGCCAAATGTCTGGGAGCTACCCAGCCCTCGAGGCACCCAGGGCCGGGCAGCGACTGCCTCGCCTGGCCCCGGGTGTCTCCCCAGGGTGCAGGCTGACAAGCTTCGTGGGTAGAGGTGAACGGCTGGAGCGGCTAGAGGTGAACATTTGGCAGGAGAGCGTGTAGTTTTGTGTAAATCTAGTCGCGAAATTCGCCAGACATGCCTAGACAAACACGATCCGCTCAGAAGCTCTCATCTGTGAAATCGTCAGGATCGTCGCTGATGTCAGTGCAGTGACATCGAATCGGACAAAAAAAAAAAACCCCGGTGCAGAAATGTGGTAAAAAGGTTCTTGCGGTGTTAACAGGAGCCTGTCGTCGGGCAGACTGGAGAGCTGGCCGCCGACTCAGCGACATCTCAGCACCATGAGGAGACAACAGCAGCACTTTAAAGTTCCACTCCGCATCGTGATGAAGATGAAAACGTACACTTCTTCCTCTAGCCGTCTTGCTGCAGTCTGAGAGACGGTTAATAGCAGTAAGGATGAAAATCATTGAGCCTCTGTACACAGTTCATTTTAGCTCAAATTTCGGCTGGTGTTAATTTCGGCCCTCTGTCATAGAGGTATTGGTGTATATATATACCTCCTTATAGTTTTACTCTATTCATATTGTCAGTGGATTGGCTTCAAGCATTAGAGCAAGTTTTGGGAACAAAATGTCCCTTTTCATTCATGCTAATTTGACTGTGTTATATGGCAATAAGCAGGACATGTGGATTCCAAGCAGAATTCCTCATAACGGTTGGTTACATTTTTGATGGGAAATGGGCTAAAGGGAAAATCCACCCTAAGACACTAACACTGTTAAACGCTAATGGTGATGTTCCTTGCATTTCTGGATTTTTCTTCTTCCTATGGAAACTGGCCAAATGTAGATGATGTGACTCGTGTGAAGATATTTCCAACGCAGCTACAATAGAGTCTGATATGAGAAAATGTTTCAGGATGTAAAACATCAGTGGTAAACGTCAGGTTTTGGTGTCAGTCCCTTAGAATCAAAGAGCGAGGGCTTCTTTCTAGAGCCGCCATTTTGCACCGAGAGACGTTCCCAATTTCCCCTCGGGGATCAATAAAGTATTTCTGATTCTGATTCTGATTCTGATTCTGATTCAACAATCACACAGGGAGAAATCCATCGTAGAAGAAGAAGAGAGACCAAGTTCTCCACCCACAGGAGCAGGAGAGAGACCAGCATGCACTGCAGCAGAGAGACAGGTTGTGTTTTGAGTAAGGGGCCCAACTCTCACTTTTTCTTAACTGGGAAAAGTCTCTATCTCTTACTGTGCTATCACTATCGTTATCTCTCTCTCTCCATCTACACGTATCACCCACAGCTGAATGCAACAAGTTCAGGCCCATGCTCAGGGGGTTGTTGAAAGGCATTGTGGGAAATGTAGGAAATCACTAACTGAAGAAGAAGTAGACGAGGCAGGTTGAGGGAAAGTGAGTTCACTAAAAGAAGCAAATTGCAAAACAAAATAACTCCTGGAATACATTGAACATCACAGATTGATGAGATCTAATAGTATCTGAGAGTAGATTTTTCTTTTAAGATGAGATGAAAAAACAAAAAATATAGCCCGCTCTCTGTTTCTTCTTATTTTAATTTTTCTTTCTTGTTTTGGCATAGACTCTTCGACTGTCAAGCCTTCCTCAGCGTGCAAAGATAAGAAAACACACAGTAAGATGAAACTTTAGTGGTTCCTGCAGGGGAAATCTGGTGCTTTTCTCTGGAAGTTTCACGGTGTTGTACCTTTAAGCCTGTGTTGACATGTTTGTTTGTTGTTTCTAATGCCTGCGCTGCCAACCACATGACAGGGAGCGGCGAGGGCCAAGGCCAACCACCCAGACATGATGTGGAATTAAGCAGCTTAACCGCACTAAGCCGGCCAATCAGAAACTGACTAATGGGAATGCGTGGACCCGGGTATTTAGCTGTCACGGGGCCGTCAGCGGGAGATGGAGCGGCCGACCGCGCTGTGGTGCCGCAGTCTGTGATTACGCCCCGCCGCCAGAGGAAAATCAAAGCACTGATTACATTGCGCAGCTCGCTGTGGGCCGGGACTCACAGGCTGAGCGGTCAGAGTTGACTGACACTCAAATGGCAGTGGAGGGAATTTACAGATTTTTTTTTTTACCCGTCCTGCTAATCGAGGATTCAATTTCACGGCTTTGATTCCCTCGACGAAACGCTCCATCGTATTGTTTTTTTTCCCGCTGTCAGCAGCTCTTCCACTGTCACTCGTGCGCGGCTGTAACAGATACTAAAACTTCTTCTTCACACTCATCTCCGCCCCTCCATTGATGGAAACACTGATTACAGCGTTGCTCAGTGTGGGATTTGTCTTTCGACCGCACGGCTGGTCAGAAGTGGCTGACGTTCAAACGGTAATGGAGGGAGAGAAGGAGCTGTTCTCTTTTCCAGGGTGGTTTTGTTGTCACATTTTCTTTTTTTTTTTTTTTTCATCTTCATCCTCATCACTTCTCCTTCTGTACTTACTAACTCACCACATGTTACTGCTCATGTTGCTGTGATGAAACTTTGATCATCCAAATAAACGTGACAGCTATTCCCATAAAACGAATGCTGCTGTGGAAGTAAAACTAGTTGGTTATCTTGAGCTCTTTTTAAAAAGTTAAAGTTAACATTTTAGAGAGTGTAGTCATCCTGGGTTTTTTAAAATCATGAAAAATGAACATCAAGTCGCTTGTTTTTCCCCAAATTGGATATATAGTACAGTGTTCTGAAATGGAGCGTTTCATTTATATGTGCACACAACACACAAGTACACTGCAAAAAACGGCCATCTTAACAAGTCACTTAGTCTCATATTCAGCCTCCAAATCTTATTTTTCTTAAACCAGGAGAACAATTCTGCCAATGGGCTGAGATATCTTGAAACAAGTCGGAATAAGGCAAAATCACTGCACTACTATCAAGAAAATGACACTTGATTCTATAAAATTCTTAAAACAAGTTGATTTGCATTGGAAACAAGTGAAATTATCTAACTCCACTGGCAGATTTTTCACTTACTTCAAGAAAATAAAAATTTTAGGACTCAATAATAGTCTAAATAACTTGTTAAGATGGAGATTTTTTTGCAGTGTATAGCTTGTTTGGGCGAGTGCAAATTCTTCATAAATGGGACTGAAACCACTGTTTGAAACAGATGTTGCCTATTGCAGAAGTCCCACTGAATTAATGAAAGGTTATGGCAGCCACATATGGGAGCAGAACAGATAATCCACCAACACCTGGAGCGTATTGGAAGCTATTGATGAGCACATCTGTCGCCTGCAGGTTTCCTTCCTATTTTCTTCTATTTTCTTCCTCTATAAATAAACCTACAAACCGTAAACACTTTTATAGAGCAACGTTACTTTAGACCAGTGATTCTCAACCTTTTTCATATCAAGGACCCCTAATTTACTCCACATTAAGGCCCCCATTTGATGAGATTTTGTCTCTCGAACCCAAATCTGAGAATATATTTATTGTTAGATATGATTTTGTCCAGAATCCCATGACTATCTGTATTGTAGGTAGAGAGATAACAGAGAAACTATGATCAAAACAGTCATTCTTCTACATTCTCTAATTGTGTTAACTTCTTATAAATGAAATAATGCTGAAGTTTAACGATTCATCAATTTGCCTGGGGACCCCCTGGAACCCCCTCAAGGCCCCCTGGTGGTCCCCAGACCCCACGTTGAGAACCACTGCTTTACACAACACTCTCCAAAGTCACATCGGGGCTATTGACCGTCCCTCAGACCTAATCCCTCCTGACCCATCCACAGCTGGCTAGCAGCCCCGTCGCCGGCGACCTTTAACCCCCCTCATCCAACATGGCTGCCATCTACCAGCAATTATCGCCAATTGGTCAGTTATTTTCTTAGGCCACTGAAATTACCGCGGCGTCAAAGTAAGCAGGCGATAAAATGTAAACGCTTCCATTTGCAGATCAGAGCGCAGAGGTGTGCAGCCTCTCACACACATGGGTAAACAGGCTCGCACGTGCACACACACACACACACACACACACACACACACACACACACACACACACAGACACACACACCCAAGGTCTTTCTTTGATTAATGATAGAGTTTGTGATTTGGAGGGAATAATAACAAAACTGTGTAGTGTGATTCCAAGCGTTTTAAATATACTGTCATGTAGAAATAATCTTAAATTGCATACTAATAAAACACAGATGAAACACTCTTCTATAACCAGAGGTGGAAAGTAACTAAATACATTTACTCAAATACTGTACTTAAGTACAGTTTTGAGGTACTTGTACTCTACTTGAGTATTACCATTTTATGCTACTTTATACTTCTACTCCACTACATTTCAGAGGGAAATATTGTACTTTATACTCCACTACCTTTATTTGATAACTTAAGTTACTAGTTACTTTGCAGATTCAGATTATTAATACAAAATATAATCAACTAATAAATTGTGTTAATAGTGTTATGTATTATTATAGATTACTGTAAACTACCCAGCAGTATATAAAGTAGTGGAAATCAGCCCCACCTTTTCCAGCTGCAACATTAAAGTGATGCTTACACATTAATGCATCAATAATTATAATTCAATCATATAATATATACTGTATTATTCTGAAATGGGCCATTCTGCATAATGAGTACTTTTACTTTTGTTGCTTTAAGTACATTTTGATGCTAATACTTTTGTACTTTTACTTAAGTAACATTTTGAATGCAGGACTTTTACTTGCAACAGAGTATTTTTATACTGTGGTATTTCTACTTTTACTTAAGTAAAAGCTCTGAGTACTTCTTCCACCACTGTCTATAATCAGCTATAGAGCTGCATTGCTTGCTGCTGCATCCACCATCTCATCATCCTGGACAGTTGTACTTTGTCCAGTGAAAGCAGGAGAGGATCTGGACATGTGAACTCCCCCTGTACTGTAGTAGCTAACTGCAGCCTAATTAAATCCCTATACACACTTTCCATCATCAGCTCCAGATTTATGACCCTATCCAAACAATACAGATCCCCCCCAAATACAAGAATGATTTAGTGCAGGCATGAAGCGATGATTCCTGTGGATGAGGGAAAAAGTGAGATGGACAGAATGGAAGAAACTATAATAGAGACGTTAATGGCGGGTATTCGGTGACCGGAGTCTGACAGCGCTGATTACTGCAGTGGTAAAACAACGGCACTTACAGGAAGTTGTTGACTCTGGTCCAGCGTTGGATCGCGGGATCAACTGAGATTGATGTCAGGCATCAGCGGGGAGCGAGTCCTCTGCTGCGGCTCTAACACTGTCAGGGTGAGAGCTTCCACACTGGGGCCACCCATGCTACAAAAACTAAATGTGTGCACTCATGCTACTATAAAGCACTTTGGATGAAAGCAACGTGATCTCATGAAAAGTCGTGAAATGAGGACAAACTCTGAAACACAGAGTTACACGCTGTGGACACGAATTATGTGAAAAATTACATTTCTCCACAACGAATTCGATTCTGCAACAAAAACACAAATTGGACACGGCATTTTCAGCTAACGGTTAAGTTTAGGCAACTAAAACAACTTGGTTAAGGTTTGGGAAAGGCTTTGGTCAAGGTTATATAAACTTTCGCTAAAAATTAGATTCACAATAGAAGTTTCCTTCATACTAGCTGGGAATTGAACCCCGCTCACTGGCATTGAAAGCAAAGGCATAAGCCCATCTGACCACAACACATCCTCCTGTTTATAACCGCTTTGTGCTGGAAAACTGTTAACACTTTCCATGCCACCAACATGTACTTTGGTGCTAACAAGTCATTTTCATGTCATGTATCACATATTTGTATGAGATCAGGTTGGATAACTTGACAATTTAAGGATCACATGCTCCTTTATGCTTTGAGGAAATTCTCCGACCTCTTGGGCTGATGAAACGCTTTCAGAACCCGTTGGATAACGTCAAAGTGCATTATCATCGAGCTAAAAACAAGGCTGTTTTTCTTAGTTCTTGAAAAGTTTTTGGAGATACAAGGTTTTCATCCAGCAGAGATGAAATGTTAAGCAGGCTGAACAGGGGAACAGCTGGTGTGGCTGGGTTTCTGCTGATGGATGCTGCTGATAACCTATATTGTGCAGTTGCATGGCTTATTTGGCTCGAGTTCATTTGTCGTCTGTGTCTTAAAGCTGCAATATGCAACTTTTTTAACATTAAAATAACAATACATAAATAGGATAATATTGTCAGTCTGTGTGACCCTGTGTGTTCATGGCTAAAATCCCCTGTTTGGCTGAAATTGGCTTTTCAATTTACAATTTCCCATTTGCTATATCCAAAGCGACGTACATATCAGGTTTTAACACAAGCAAGGTTCTAGTCAGGAGAGAACAACGAGAGTAAGTGCCATAAAGCTAAGTTCTGGTCCAAGGCAGATAAAGAGTTTTTTTTTTTTTTTTTTTGGATTACGCAGTCCATCAAGTGAGAAGGTGTTCACTAAAGAGTCTTTAGCTTTTTCTTAAAGATTGAGAGGGACTCAGGGAGCTTGGTAACTCGTTCCACCACCGAGGAACCACAGAAGAAGAGTCTGGATAGAGACTTAGGGCCTTGTTGTGGCGGCAGCACCAGGCGCCGCTCCTTGGCAGAGCGTAGCGAGCCGGAGGGAGCGTAGACCTGAACGAGGGAGTTCAGGTAGGTCGGAGCTGTTTTGGTCGCTGCTTTGTAGGCGAGCATCAAGGACTAAGGACTTCAGCGATGTTCAGGGCATTTTGGGGCGTTTACCATTTCCTGTGGGCGTGGCGAGTGGTGAGCTGGTTTGTGGCTATGAAGTTGAGGCTAGCAGCCACAGAGCAGGGAGTCACAGCAACAACAACAACAGTAGAGGAAAACATTGTAGAGTGAAACTAAACATGCAGCAGAAAACAAGACCGGTTCAGCGGCGTTGCTGTGTTCTCCGTCTGCCTCCTCACGCCGCCGCTGACCTCAGCCTCAGGACAGATGACAGCTCATCAGGATGACTGACAGGTGCTGGAGCGGGAACATGACCAACTGAGGGTGTGGGAGGAGGGCGGGACTAACAATACACTTCCTGTCTCAGCGCAAAAAAATTAGCATGTAACTCGTAACCTGCCTGACAATGGCTTCTTTCTTAAATAGCTTTGTGCTGTCAGATTTTGACATAATGATTCAGCAGGATTCTGGAAACACAGGCTCAGTTACAGAAGACCTAATGCAGCAGTGCCAATGGTTTATTTATTTGCATGTGTGTGTGTGTGTGCATGCATGTATGAGAGAGCGTTTCAGTTTTGAGTGTGTCCTCTAAGAAGTGTCCCATTAGTCTCAGACTTGTCTGTGTTTATGTTGGGATGAAACTCCCCGTGGCGCCATTTTGCTATTCATGCAACAACCTGCATTCCGTCATGTTTGTGTTTTTGCTGACGAGGCACGGCGGCTGACGCACAGGAAAAAACGGGCCTACGTGCCGCCGCTCGACTGACGCGCTTATTTCCCTCCGTGTCTTCTTCACACACACACCAAACAAGCATGGCCGACCCTCAAAGCAAAGCCAGGAGATCTTAGAAGAGTCTTTTGATGAGCGGGTGGAGACCAATCCAGTCGGGATGATGTCAGCATCACCGTTCTTTACCTTTTTCAGCGTCTGCCTCTGCAAAAATAGCAATTTTCTGAGTGATTGACAGATTCATGATGTAAGCAACGCCTTGGATAGCGTTGAAGATTACCTGCCAGAACGATGTCATTTGTTTACCAAGTTCATTCCTCCTATATATATGCTCTCCTGCTCTACAAAAATACATGCTTTACATTTAACATTTTCCATCAACAGGAAAGATGACCAGAATGACCAGTTTCTAGTGATAATTTGAGGCCATATCGATGCCAATTTGCCCTCTTTTTTTTTTCTTTTTTCCATCCCCTCAGAAACAGTTAATCCAAAACTATCAACCTCGGTCCGAGCAAAGAAAAGTCGGAAAAATGTTCAGGAAACAAAAAACACATAGCGCGCCATTCATTTCGGTTTCCCCCCCCCCACCCCCCGCCCCCGGTTGCCGTGGCGACGTTGCAGTCGGTCAGGGCGCGTGCGTGTGTTTTTTGCGCCCCGGTGTCGCTGACTCACGCCGGGGCCCGCGGTTCATGAGCCAGGCGCCAATCAAATGCAACTTGTGTGCCACCGAAAAAACCGCCGAGTCCGTGCCACCCTGGCCTTTCTCTGCAGCTGTCACCGCTTGGCAGGACACGGGCGAGGAAGAAAGAAAGATTGAAAGAAAAGAAAAGAAAGAAAGAAAGAAAGAAAGAAAGAAAAGAAAGAAAGAAATCTCTCGCTCTCTCAGGCAAGTGGCAGGTCTCAGACATGGCAAAGTAACCCGAGAAGGCAGAAAAAATGAAAACGATTCCCAAAAAATACGAAACGACAGATTTTTCATTGCTGTTCTTGTCAATAAATCAGCGCTCTGACAAGAGGTTTGGAAGAGATTTTTTTTTTTTTTTTGTTCCTCATGCTTCCCTCCCTCTCCTTGCCCTGAGAACAAATGAGAGGCAATGAAAAGAAATGAAGTGGGTCTAAATAAGGTCTGAAGGCAGAGGAAATCAGAACGGAGGAATAACACAGGAGTGGGCCGGGGCAGCCAGCTTTCTCCGGCCCTCACAAATCAAACCACATAAAATTCTCCAAGAGCTTACAGTAGGAGATGTTTGACATGAGGTCTCTCCGCCCAAACACACACTCTGCTGCAGACACACACACACACACACACACACATGCATGCACGCCTACACACACACACACACACACAGATGCAGAGATTGCAAGCATGTCTCGCCTCAATAGCGGTAGACTCAAACAAATTGCTAAGGTCTGTGCAAACAAGAACAATGTGTGGTAGGATTTCTCCAGCCTCTCTCTCTCTCTCTCTCTCTCTCTCTCACACACACACACACACACACACACACACACACACACACGCTGCACCGTCCCTCTCTCCTTCTTGAGTTACCTTTTATTTATTCCAAAAGAGTAAACCAGCCAATATAATGTAGAAGGTTTGTATTAACGCTAAACATGAAATATGACGTATCATGTCGTTTTTGACGTTTCCAAATCTAGTAAATCTTCTGACCAGTCACGGAGCAAAGCGTTTCATCAAGCTTTATTTAGATGTGTCACATTTAAACCTGCACAAGTACCGGTCGGGCCTTGATTACCAAAAATAAACAGTGCAGGAGAAAAAGTCTGACTCATTCATCATTGCATCATATTGACCGGTGTTTGATGTTCTGAGGTTTGTGGACGTAAGCGACGGCGACAGGGATTTTCCTCCAGCTTCTCCGTGTTACTCAGCATTTGTAGATCCATGCTTGAGATTTCTGTTTGTGTGGAATCAATGATGCACTGCAGCAATCACTCTACATGTTGATAAATACATGTTTAACAGTGTTTAGATATGCGTTATTCATTACAGGTTAGGCCTGTGACCACTAATGTTTTGAGAATCTAGACCGCTTTGTAGGAAAGCTTGACTGTTATGATGAACATGTGGTGAAGGTGCTGCAACCTTCTGCAACTTTCCCTCATATTTTTTATCATCTTACATGATCATTCCAGACTGTGCAGCTAAAACTCACTGCGCATAAAGGTGCAAACTGGAACCGAAAATGGTTCTTGATGCCGTAGTGATGCCATAAAAGAACCATCTCTGGTTCCACAAAGAACCTTTTAGACCAAGGTTCTTTAAAGAACCATGTCTGCTCTCCTTTTCGTAGACATCTGCATTGTGTTTGCATTGTTTATCTGCCCTTCTATAGCCTCATTTGCAATTGCACATCATATACTATTGAGGGGTTTGGATATTTTCTACATTTATTGCCATCCAATAACTAAGAATTAACAATATATGGGATAATAAAAGGTTGTTAATTTCTGTTTTTTTTGGGGGGTTTTTGTGGTTCTGGTTCTTCTATGGCAAGAACCATTATTGGTTCCAGTTTGCACCTTTATTTTTCCTGTGTGTACAAGGTTACTCACCTGTGGCCAGTTGCATAAAGCTAGTTTAAGACTAGTTTAAGCCTTAGACTGGTCTTAGATTCTCAGGTTGGACTAGTCTAATTAATACGGTCTGTTACTTAAATATTATGACTGACTTATTTTGAGGTAGGAAAATTAGCCACCTTCCCCCTGGCTAATCTTGAGTTAAGAATTTTGTTGTTATGGCAACGAGTCGGCCTAAGTCAGAGTGGGAAGTTTAAATACCGAAGCTGTTTCATAAAAGATGGTAAATCTTTGGTTTTTGGAAAGAACCTGAAGAAGACAGAGAGACAGAAACAACTCATTAGAGATCTACAACAATCAAGAAGTAGTAGGAACAGGTAAATATAAATGTCTATAGCAAGTTTGACTAAAGGTCTAAGACTAGGTCTATCTTTATGCAACTGGCCCCTGAAATAGTTCCAAAAATAAACCTGGTTGCATCAGCTGTATTGAGTTCCTAATGTTTCATCTTTTAAAATTTGTGAATATACAAGCCATGTGATAAAAAGCACTTAAAGGTCAGGGTTCTTACTTTGGATAATGCTAGTCACCTACTATCACTCAACATAGTGGATGCTAAAGTGTTAGCATGGAGCACCGGAGTGAATGATCTACCGGGGACACATGGATGATTTTGGTGTCTGTGTTCTCATCACTGAACAGCTCAGCTAATCAACAGGACAATCTCAAAGACTTGGTGGATTCCTTACTGTTGAACTCCTTGTAAGACGCTCTGGATATGAGATAAGAGTGTCAGCTAAATGTTTCAAATCTAAATGTGAATGTAAAACACACTGCAACACGACACACACACTGCAACACGACACACACTGCAACACACACACTGCAGACACGTGCAAAGCAGAGACTGAGTGCACAAAAAAAACATACTCCTTTTGAGCAATACCATTTATTTTCTCAACCATAACACATATATATTATGTTTAACTCAGGACCTGGATGGCAGACTTCTCTTTACCATGGCATGGGCGGATTAATTAATTAGCATCATTAGACTCCTGACAATGAAATGAGCCTCATTACAGAGAATTAGACGAAACACACACCAGCCAGTGGAGGAGAGGAGGAGGAGGAGGAGGAGGAGGGAGGGAAAGAGGAAGGTATGAGTATGGGGGATTGGTTGAAAAGCAGAAAAGAGAGGCAGATTAAATGAGAAATACATCCAAATGCAAATGATAATATAAGTATTGGCAGGTGAAGTTGCTTTAGACTATACTGAATCATTGCCATAAGTCAAAAAGCAACTTGATTGATTTTGCAAGCCTGCATCATTACAGCTGCAGTCTGATGTGCCTCCCCATGGGGGTTTTGCCCCCTCTTGTGGAGCTCAGCTAAAACTGTCTGCATTCAGCAGGTTGGAGTCGGTCCAGAGCCTATCATGCATTGTGAAATTTCAGCCCACTCTCTCATGGATAGTTTGATTGTATTAGTAAGTGCAATGTGTAATAGATTTAGTTTATTCTCATATGTCAGATCACAAATGAGACCTTTGGTAATCTCCAGCGGTACATTCTGCCATGCCCCGCTCCTTGTTTCAACACTGAACCACTGATACGGAAATACTGGAGCTGAATTTGCTCCTGAGGTGATGAGCAATCACCAGAGAGAGAGAGTGATTCAGAGAGATCGCTACACATCACTCCCATTACTATTTGCTCACCAGAGATCACCGCTCTTCTGTTTGTCTTTCCATCTTTGGCAAGGAGGAAAAAATAAATACGTTTAATTGAAGTTCAAACTGAGAGTGCATGACGCATCTGTTTGCTCGGTCTGCGTATTTACCTACGCTCCTTATTTAAACAGGGCCAGCCAGCCGGCACAGAGCCGGGCCGGCCCGTACCCAGGCCAGAGAGGAAGGGCTTAGCTGTGGAGGAAGTGGAGAAGAGGGGGAGAGAGAGGAGGAGGAGGAGGAGGTGGAGGGGCAACGGGTTGAATTAGATAGAGAGAGAGAGGGGCACTGGAGACTTGGCTGGAGACATGAGGAGTGAGAGAAAGAGCTGTGAAAATAGAGACTGGGTTGATACAGAGAGGACAGAGTTGTGTTTAGGTGTGAGCAAAAGGGAGAGAGGCTGCAAGAGAAAGAAACACAGAGAGAGGATCAACAACCGTGCAGCTCTTCCAAAGTGCATGAATCAAAAAGGAAGAAACAAAGACCCAATTAGCACTTGCCAGCTCGCTATGTTAACTCAATAAAACAAGGTAACATTCTGACAGGCAATACCACAGCAGCAAAAATACATGATTTGTCCAGTCAAAACTTTGTAGCTGCAGTTCACTACATACTGTAGATGCAATCACAGCCTCTGGCCCCGCCCACAATCAGTCAGAATAGAGCGACATGTCAGACAAGTTGCTCGCAGTGTGAACGCAGGATAAGCGAGAGAGCTCAGTTTTTTGCCCTGAGCATGGTGAAGCATCTGCTTGTTGTTTTGCAGGAACCCTGATGAAGGAGGATTCTGCCCCTCTGAATCTCAGTCTTTTTAGCACTTTTTGAATTAGCATGGTGATTCATAGCGGTCTGGTCCACCACTGATCCACTGATTCACTTCGCCCCGACCGATTGGTTGTTGTTAGTTGTCAGTTATCAAAATCGTTGACCAATCACAGCAGCAAAGCAGATTGACGTCATCTGTAAACGCCTCAGAGGAACAACAATCATGGAGGTGTTCACTTCCGAGTTTTTAAACTGCTGATTACCTCCGCTAAGGAGGTTATGTTTTCGGTGCCATTAGTTTGTTTGTTTGTTTGTTTGTTTGTCTGTTTGTCTGTCAGCAGGATTACGGAAAAACTACTGGCCCGATTTTCATGAAACTTCGTGGAAGGGTGCAGCATGGGCCAAGGAAGAACCATTAAATTTTGGAGCGGATCCGGATCCGACTCACGAACAAGCAATAATAGCACGAACCTTGGCGGAGGTCTGCGCTCTCTGAGTGCCCTTCTAGTTGTTTTAATGTTGTCCTGTTTTAATTCATCGACGCCATTACGTTTTTTAAGAACTGACGGAATCACTAAATCTAGCTCGATATCATCCAGTTCCTTTCACGCTCTGTAACGCTCATCATAAGTAGGTTTGTCCCGCCTACATCGAACCATCCAATCAGGTTTATCGGACAGTATCTGCCCGAATTAACTGCCGGTGGATATACGTTATGAATCACCATGCAAATTCTGAGATTCATGGGAGACACCAGGCAACTGGTTTTTAATATAAAAGCTTAAAGTCAAAGTCTCTGAATCTTTTCAAACCCTGCACACCTCCACTGATCCTGGACCAGCCCTACAGCCTGCTGCAGTATGAATACAGTCAACTTCACAGCTATCAAGCCCCACCATCATCATCCTTCATCATCCCCCCATTCTACAAGTCATCTGGCAAGAGGAACGATGGAACACACTCTCTCTCTCTCTCTCTCACACACACATACACACACCTACACACACACACACTCAGAGGTGGGTTGTAATTGTGCAGGGGGCCTTAATTGCATCTGATAATTGGTGGCTGTTTTAAGAAAATCTGCCCGGCCATCAGTCACCTAAATGGGGCGATGGAGAGGCCTAGTCTCACGCTCTCAGGGAGAACAGGGTGTGTGTGTGTAGGTGTGTGTGTGTGTGTGTGTAGGTGTGTGTGTGTGTGTCCCTGCTGCCCTGGTGGTCGGCTGAGAGCGATGGCCCGGCCCCTCAGGGAAGCAGATGACTCAGTGTGTGTGTGTGTTTCTGTGCACCGACTCCATTCATATCGCTCTAAACACACTCGAACCTCAATTCAATTAGACCTGAGCTGGAGTGGATGCACTTACTTTCTGAGTGTTTTTGGGGGAAGTGGAAACTCACTGCTACTACTGCTTCTACTGTTACAACTGGGGTTCAACTGGCATCGGTTTTTGAAGGCCGATACCGATATTTTTAACCTTTTTTTTTTGGCAGATATTCAATGCAACACTAGTATTCGGTGTTTCCTGGAGAATTTTCTTTGCCTCACGGTGGAAAAGCCTCTGAAGCAGCATTCAGAGCATCATGGGACACTAAAACTCTCCACTGAAACCCAGACTGATGAAATGCTTTTAGTGTCAGCAGGTCTTTAAGGCAGAGAGACCCACCACACCTGTTCAGTGGTAGAGAAACTCTGGGATACATTACAAGACATGACTGAACATTTAAATGAATGAATAAAATGTGCAAGGAAATTGCATTTCATTGCACCAACAATAACTGGCTCATATCTGATATTTAATAAAAAAGCCAATATCTGCCCGATATATCAGCAACTGATATGTCTAATCCCGACGACTACTTTCTTTCTTGTCTCTTTCTTCTATCTTCATTTATTTTATCTCCCCTATTATTCATACATTTTCTTTTTTTTTTTACCATTCTCTGCCTTGCTGAGCTTTGATCAAATGTATTGATGCTTTGACACAAACATACATACATTTGACGTATTGATTTTTGGGACCAAATCCTATAAAATGGGGGTTTGTGGTCTAACATCTGTTTTTGGGGGTCCTCGACATCAGATTCAGAAATACTTTATTGATCCCTGAGGGGAAATTGGGTTACGTTGCAATTGCTCACATTCTAGAAGAGAAATATATATAAGCATAGAGAAATTATAAGAAAATAGAAATAAGAAAATAAGAAATATGTAAAATATGTGCATTATACTACAATATATACAACAGTGTAAATAATGAAATAATTATTGCACAGTTGAAATTATTGCACAAAATTATTACCAGATGAAAACAACATGAAAATGACACAAGACATGAAAACGCTGGAGAACCCCTAACTCTATTGTCCTGGTGATAAAACACAATCTTATCTCAGAACAGTAAAAACCATGAAAGCTGTCGTTTTGATTTTCGACCCCGTCACTAACGCTGTTTTTGAGGCTCAGTGAGTCTCTGTGTGTCTGACTTGTCTGTGTGGAACAGTCCGGTCGGTAGAAAAGTGGAACATCTCAGTCGGCTGTGGAGCCGCACAGTCGCTTCTTCTGATCCCACAGGAGGAAAACCTGGAGACCAGAACTGGGATCTCACTGTGAGGCGATGACTTCACAGCTCTCCTCCTCTCTCCTCCTCCTCCTCCCCCCCATTCTGGTTCTCATTCACTGCATGTTCTATGACGACATCTCTCTCTCTCTCTCTCTCTCTCTCTCTCTCTCTCTCCTCTCTCTCTCTCTCTCTCTCTCTCTCTCTCTCTCTCTCTCTCTCTCTCTCTCTCTCTCCCTCTCTGTCTCTCTCTCAGCTGTCGGTCACACTCCAGTTCAGGTCTTATTCAGGTTAAGCTGTTTACATGCACTTTTGATACCCTGGGATTAAATCTAACCCTGTTGCCATAAATAAATGGTAACACTTTACTTTTCAGTGGCTTTATTCCAGTGTATTAACCTGTGTATTAACCCATGGAAAAGTATTTCAAGTAAAAAATGACAACATCCCGCCCTCAAGCTTCTTCATGTCATGAAGAAAATCTCCCTATTACATGATGGTGTAACAATGCTGGTTTAATGAAGCCATTTGAATGGTGTGTTACACTGCTGTAAGCACATTACGTATTAGGGAGATTTTCATCAAGTACCTACACAGTAATATTGTGCACTTATACTTAGGTGAATACCCTGGAATAAGGTCACTATAATAATAAATAAATAATAATAAAGTGATACCAAATAAATAAACCAGTTAACAGAATATTGCCGTCACCCCCCCTCTGTGACCGATCGATCTGATTGCTTCAGATACAGGCAAAAGAAAAAAATGATGATCCCAACCATAATAGTAATAATACTAAGAATAAATAATAATAAACTTAAAACAACTGTTACAAAGTGCTTTCCAAAACACTTTAAAATTAAACCAGTAAAGTAAAAATAAGATTAAAGTCAGACAGGGTTGCAACCAGGATAAATAACATTAGCAGCAATAACTTCTGCTCGCCAGCCATGTTTTTTGTTAACATCTAAATGTACCCATAATGCTGTGCGAGTCTGGTTTGCGCAGACAGTGAAAACCAAAAGATGAGTCAGATGTTTTCGATGCCACAGTAACCAGGCATGTTCATTCTCATTATCAGATTATGAGTTATGACGTTTACAAGCTTCGACCCAAAACCAGGTTAGATTGGTAACCGGGTTAAGAACAGGATGAAAACAAAGCCACTGTCTCTCTCTCTCTCTTCGCTCCTCTCTCTGTCTCTCTTCATTTTATTCCACCTCTCCCTTTCTTTCTGTCTCTGTCCCTCTCTCTCTCTACCCCTCCACCCCTCCTCCCTCCCTCCCTCCCTCTCCTTCTTCACACCTTCCCTCTCTGTTTCCCTGCATGGAGCAGGTGACACAGTGTAAGGCAGGTTATCCAGCAGCCGGTCCAAAGTGACGGCATTAGCCACCTGAAAACAAACAAACTGCACTAATCTGGGGACTGTTTACTGGTAAATGTCACCATAGCAGAGAGTGTGTGTGTGTGTGTGTGTGTGTTTGTGTGTGTGTGTAATAACCATGGTGAGACAACTCCACCCTCGCTCCCTCCAGCAATTAGACCCCGCCCTCCCTCCAGCTCCCTGCAGTTCCATCCAGTTGGCTAATTTCAAAATTAATCGCGGCACCTCGGGAATTATTAATGACCTAAACAAATAATCCCCGTGGCGACTGAAATGGCGTCTCATTTCCCCGCCAACTGCCTTTTTTTTTTGTGTGTGTGTGTGTGTGTGTGTGTACCCCCCGTCATCTGGAAACTGTAGCCAGGAATATGTAAATGGCAAATTAATTGGAGAGTCCCGTTTCTGCTTTTCTTATTTTGAGTGAAAACAGCCGAGCCAAGCTGAGCCGAGCCGAGCCGAGCTGATCTGAGCCGAGCCGATCTGAGCGTCTCCCGGGCAACGAGCCAGATCCCCGACGCTGACGGACTAAATGATGCCGTCGGAGAATAATTTCACCTCATTACACCGCAGGCGAGGCAGCAGGTAGACGCTGGAATTCTTTCCACCGAGCGAGCGAGCACCTTCAGGAAAATAAAACACAAAAAAAAAAAACGGGGTGTAGTCCGACAGATTAACCCCTTGCTGGAGTTTGGTCTGGTCTGGTTCGGTCAGGTAGCACAACCTGAACCTACGCTGCACAAAAATCTCCATATTAGGGGTTTCTGGCACAACTTCACCTACTTCCAAGGTGCATGGAGAAGGGAAAAAGGTCTAAAAAGGTCAAAACTCCAGCAACACTTGTAATATATAGAACAACTTTATTGTTAGACCAACGCATTTCGGCTTGTCTATGGCCGAAACGCGTTGGTCTAACAATAAAGTTGTTCTATATACTACAAGTGTTGCTGGAGTTTTGACCGTTTTATTCACAAGTCATTTAGTCTGTTATTGAGTCCTAAAAATCAGAAGTTTCTTAAAATAAGTGCAGAAATCTGCCAAAGGGTTTAGATCATTTCACTTGTTTCCAATGCAAATCAAGCTTTTTGTAGAATCAAGTGTCGTTTTCTTGACAGCAGTGCAGTGATCTGCCTTATTCTGACTGGTTTCAACAGACTGACTCTCATTTCTAGAAAACTCCTGAAACAAGTGAAGCTGCATTGGAGACAAGTGGAGTTATCTCTCCTCACTGGCAGAATGTTTCTCTTGGTTTAAGAAGAATAAGATCTGAAGGCTGAATATGAGACTAAATGACTCATTAGGATGGACGTTTTTTTGCAGTGCAACCAAACAGCTTCCACCTGCTTGCTGCAAGATAATTCAAGAATATGATACACCTCTGCATGAAACCAACTCCTAACACACACACACACACACACACACACACACACACACACACACACCCGTACTCCTCCTCCAGTCCGCCATATTTCACCTTTCTTATTTACCTTCTCTACTCCGCTCCCCAAAGATTTATAATGTGGCAGGTAGAGTTTAGTATGTGAGCAGTGAGCTGTGCAAACCACGTCATGACAACTCACGCACCGCCACACGCTAAGACGCCACTCTCACGCACACACACACACACACACACACACACACACTGCCGGGGCACACGCGTTACCGGCCAATCAGAGTGTAGAGAGAGGAGAGGCTGAACCCCCCCCCCCCTTTCCCAAATAATAAGCAGGGCCTGGGCGCCACACGGGCTGGGAGAAGTGTTCGAGTGTGTGTGTGTGTGTACCTTGTGTTTGCCATGTGTTTTTATGTTAGTGTGTGTGTGTGTCACGTAAGTGTGTGTGTAGGTGTGTGTGTCTGTGCACTTGCATACGCTCATGTTGGTTACTAAAGAATCTGGCGGTGACATTGGCCTCATGCATCTCACCGCAATAGAAGGTGGAGTGTGTGTGTGTGTGTGTGTGTGTGTGTGTATGTGTGTGTGTGTGTGTGTGTGTGTTGCTGATGAGGAGTGCTAAAAATCGTTGTTGTGCTGCAATTTGTTTGCCCTAAAAATGTTCTTCCCCTGACGCTGTGTCTTCTAAATTTCACACCAGGGGAAAAAAATAAACATAAAATAAACATCAATAAACATCAAAATAACATAATTAAAACTTTTGTGGATTGTTTTCCTATCGCTGGCTTTTCAAACGGTAAAACAGCATTTTAAAAACATTTCACCAGATTACAAAGAATGAAAGTAACCCACCTCACCTCATAATGAATTTAAATCATGCTTGTTTTTGATCTTATTATCACAAACCACAAGCATTGATTCTACAAAGAAGGCTTTACTTTGGTCTATTTTTCATTTATTAAGCACATTTCCATTACCATGATCATTTGCTTGTGCAGCAGCAAAACAGCAACACACATCGAGGACAAAATGAAGACACACTGCCAGGGGAAACACATTTTTTTTAGGGGATACAAATTTTGGCACAACAGGATCGTTGGGTTCAGAGCGGAGGTGACGAAGGGATGAAACTCTGAAGAAGACAAATCCAACTGTGAATCATATTATTACGCATGATACAGTATCTTTTATCTCCAAGAGGAAAATCAACTGTCGCTCTCTGTTCAGCTGTCAGAATTTACAGAGAATAGCAAGCTGAGAGACACGATGCACATGTACAGCAGGGAGTGAGATTATCACCCGCTCAGCACCAAATGCGGCTAAATTTTGTGTTTGCTGAATAAATCAA
Source organism: Centroberyx affinis (assembly GCF_046629955.1). Taxonomy (NCBI): domain Eukaryota; kingdom Metazoa; phylum Chordata; class Actinopteri; order Beryciformes; family Berycidae; genus Centroberyx; species Centroberyx affinis. The sequence continues at coordinate 89,374 of NW_027278729.1, read as the reverse complement.
TAACCGGTAACTTTTCAAGACGCTAACATTTGAATGCCTCGGTTAAATTCAGTCTTTGCTCTTTGTTCTCAAACTTTGCTCCTACGAGTAACTGTGAAAAAAGGCAGGTGACATATTTCTATGATAAAATGCATAATGATAAAAATGCATATTAATCATTTTGGCCAGTAAACATTACTCTTGGCAGGTGTCTTTTATTTAGTTCATGGCCAAAAATTTAATTTCGGACACTAACTTGGCGTAAAGTTTTAAAGGAACTGCCTGCCGTACTAATGCAGCGTACCTGCAGGATAAACACATGAAGAAGTATACATATGTGTAATGGCTGCCGCTGCACACTCCTCCATGACATCATCGAAGGCCTGCTGGCATCATGATGTCACAGCCTAAACTGACATGCTCGACATAAACCTGTGTGTGGTCTGAACATGTCAGCTGTGGGTAAATCTGTGACTGCGGTATGAAATAGGTTCAGAGCAAGGAAAATGCTTTTATTGTATAGGAATTATTTATCATAGATGCATTTTTTTTAAAATTTTTACCTCAGTTAATGTTTCAAAAACACAGATAATTCTATGCTCAGAGACATTTTTTGAAAGCAAAGTCTTAAAATTACTAATAACTTTACTTTAATTTTATTGTGTATAACTGTGTGTTAGATTGAAATGCTTAAAATGCTTAATCGCTCCCTGCTTAGGCATTAATGGTGATATTTCAGCTATCAGTAATATATGTATGATCACTTAACAAGAGTGCAACTGTAGAAAACAATAACATTCTTATGTCAACAATATTATGAGCAACCAATAGTAAGGAGGTGAAGGGTGAGAGCCAGGGCACTTGGAAAAGAAATCAGAAAAATAAGAGCGAAGGAGAGAGGTAGAAGGGGTTTTTTGTTCTCTTTTCAATCAAGATAAGCTCATATTAGAGGGAGACGAAGAGGAAGATACGGCAGAGGGGATCTGATGGGGAGACGGTGCCATGAGATGATTAAAGGGAAAGTAAAGTGTGAGACGTGTTGATGAGGTGAAGGCTGGGGTCGGATGAATCTGACTGGAGCGCCCGGCCTGTAAAGCATCTCTCTCCCATCACTCCGTCCAACAAAAACAACTCCAAAATCCATATGGAACTACTGTGCTGTAAAAAAAAAATAATAATAAAAAAAGACCCCATAAACTTTCTTTTCTATTTTTCATATTTTTCCAAGTATCCCCTCTGAGATGAAATGAATAGCTGTCCGGACTGATAACAGACTCCTAATTCAATTTATAAATTTGATCAAGCGGCCTGTAATAAAATAGTAGCTTTTGGTCGTAGCTCGCTGAAACCTAATCGCGTTTCACGCTCTTGTACCTTCTCTCAAATCATCCGTGTTTGGGTTTCAAGCTCCGAGCGCTCTGCTGAACCCCCGAAAACAGAAAGCGGGTTCTTGCTTGAAGAAACTCAACCTGGTCCGCTAGTGGTCTCCAACACACACACACACACACACACACACTCACACACTCACACACTGGTCAATGTAGGAGAGGGGGAATGCTGTTACAGCTTTGACAGGGCTTGTAATAGCCTGATTAAAAGGTGATTAATCACTGATTTCTGGACAAAATACATGCAGTTGATATGAATCATACTCGGGTTGACGTGTTCGGTGCAATAGCTGCGGTCAAAGCGGGGTTAGCGATAAATATGTGGCTTAGTCAGTCAGGCAGGCAGTCTTGGGATCGAGCCCCTGCCCCAGCGGGCTTATGTTCTGCTGGGTGTGTGTTACATAGACCCCTCGGTGTCTGTATAGCCTACTGACCCGTTACCGGACCCCGCCCCCCCGTACCCCCCCGTACCCCCCCGTACCCCCCTGTACCCCCCCGCTAGTGTAGCGCTAGGGTGCCGCCCCCCGCCTCGCCAACACACACGCCTGTGTGGCCCCTCTCTCACACAGAACATCTTGTTAAAGTTTATGGTCAACTTTAGATGTAAAGAGATATCAGCATGGGTTTTATTTGGACTGCTGCTGATTGAGAGCGAGCAAAGGCTTGGAGAAGTTGTAGAAATCCCTCTGCTCTTTTGCATTTTTTTATCATAATTAGTATATTTTAAATCTGCAATACTGCAATATGCAACTTTTTTCCACATTAACATAACAAATAAATAGGATATATCATACATCATCAGTTTGTGTACATGCCTAAATGCACCTGTTTGCCTGAAATTGTTTTGTCAATGATGTTTGGGATTTTCTGGGGGCGTATACCATTTGCTGTGGGCGTGGCCAGCAGTGAGCAGTGGAGGAAAGCAATAGAAAAAGAAAATACAGCGAAGCTAAACATGCAGCAGACAAGACCCGTTCAAAAACACAGAGAACATCTGAGTTGTTTTTACCTGCTGGCCCACCTGGAGACGAAAAGGACTGGGAAGTGAGGGCAGAGCGTCTTCTACTGGATGCTAGCCAGTTTGATAAGATGTGGCAAACTAGCAGAGGGAGATTATCCCATTATCCCCAAGATCATCAAGATGAGTGACAAGTGTTGGGATGTGAACTTACCCAACTGAGGGGGAGGAGGGCAGGACAGTAAACTTTGCTGCTTAAAAAAAAAAACTTGCATATAGTAACTTTAAAAGAAAACACTCCATCTCCCCATGTTCTTCTTGGGGATCGAGCAAAAGTGCAGCATTAGTTCAACAAGTGTGCAGTAAAAAATGACACTACAATCATTATCTGTAGCTCTTCAGCCCTCTCTCTCCTTCTCATCAGCAAAACATGTAAAAACAAAACATGTATCGATGCCAAGGACACACACATACACACACACCTGCCTACGCAACTTATGCGAAAGCTGAAAAATATATATATCATTTATGCTGTCACAGATGTTTTTGTACAATCCAAATCCTACAACACAGTAATACTCTCTACCCTAACCCCCTACTTCAATTTGAATTTAAAATCTCTGTATTTTTCCATTTTTGTTTCCAGTCCAGAGCGGCTGCTCATGTCTCTCCCAGTCCTTCTCCCTGTCTTGGCTGAGCAGAACAGCAACACTTTAAGAAAACCTAATTCCCAATTAATAGTCCTGAGCAGTAGGCGGCCAGACATTTAGCCAAGACCTCACATCTGTTACTGCCACTGATGTGAGGGTGGTGACTGATGGGTAACGAAGTTCAACAAGGTGACTGATGCTGTTTGGAGAACTGGGTGCTTGCTGGGGAAGAAACTCATTGTTCATCAGCCATGATTGGCCCCCCCTCTGCTCTCCCATGAATTATTATGTCTACCTGGCTGGAGGAGTGTATGTCTCTCTCTCTCAGCGCTCTCTCTCTCTCTCTCTCTCTCTCTCTTCATAGAGGATTTACAGCTGAATCACAAATCTCCTATCAACCACATCTGGTGCCATCGTGGAGGTCTGCTGGAGAACTGGCTGTGTGCAGACGATGGCTGACAACCGGATTAGAAAAAGAGAGATATCTGATCTGTTGTAGTGGCTGTAGTTCAGTAATGTTGCAGCCTAACTAAAAGTGAATAGTGATTAGTCAGATTCGTTTCCAAATTTAGTTTACTGTGACAAAGTAAACTGTCTTGTCTTTAGCGCTATAGGCTCTATTCCAGTTCCAGAGTTGTAGCTTAACAGAATCAGCTCAGTTATTAGCTAGCTAGCAAGCAGGCTAGTTTAAAGTGACTGATGCTAATGCTAGCTTCTAGTAAGTAGGCTAAGTAAGCAAAGTTTATTTATGTATTGCACCTTTCACAGAGCAAAGTCACAAAGTGCTTTACAAGAGTAAAATAGTACAAATGAGACCAGAAAATAGTAAAAATAAATAAATAAATAAATAACACAATAATACGACCAAAAAAACATAAAAAAAAAACGAACAAAAAATAACACATAAACACAGAATTCTGCTAGATATGTTAGCTAGTGTGCAAATCAGATGTGTTAAGTGATAGTTAGCTAAAAATGGTTAGCTAGCCCACAAGCTAACATTATCTAAACACAAAATCGATCGGCTGTAATTACTGGCAAAATAATAATTTCCCAGTCAAAAACAACACAGGAATTTGTCATGTTTGTTCAATTCTGTCTAAATGGCCAAATTGTACATTTAGAAACACAATCAGCTAATCTGAGCCACTGTTGCCCGAGAGCGGAGGACCTCCAATATGGCCGCCAGAGTGCGTGTTACATCACCTGAAACCCCTCTACACACACACACACACACACACACATCTCTCTTTCTCTTCACACACATACATACATACATGTGCGTGTGCCGTGATGCTGAGGGAGCGCAGTTGTTGTGATTGAGGGAAGGGAGGGAGAAAATAACAGAGAAGCAGAAAAAGCGACGGGGAGAGAGAGAGAGAGAGAGAGAGAGAGAGAAAGAGAGAGAGAGAGAGAGAGAGAGACGGGTGGCGTCGGAAAGAAGGGAGGCCTCAACAGTCCAGTGGAAGATTTCAATTAGTCATGGAAACAGCAGCGAGGCCCACCCTGCTGCAGCGGTGACAGACCTCACTTGTCCTCCTGACACACATTAGCAATCCTTCTTCTCCTCCTCCTCCTCCTCTCACTCTCTCTCTCTCATGGTCTCTATCTCCCTCTCCCTTCTTTTTTTTTCATTTTTCAGTTTGATGTCCTCCCAAGTGATGTTTTCATCCCTCTCTCCTTCATTCTTCCGTGCAGACTCTTCTGACCTAAGAGTTTATTTTTGTCAGCTGCATTAGTTCTCTCTTTCTCTCTGCCTCTATTTTTCTCCTTACTCTCTCCTTACTCTATCCATCTATCTACATCTCTATCCCTTTTCTTTTCTCAGTTTCTCTCTCTCTCTCTCTCTCTCTCTCTCTCTCTATAACTCTGTCAATACCTCTCTCTCCCTCTCTATCTCCCTTTATTCAGTTTCTTTCCAGTTTATCCCCCTCTCTTCCTTTTCCTCTTTTCCTTTTCTCTTTATCAGCTTCTCTCTCTTTCTCCCTCTGTCTTCGTAAATCTCCCTCTCCCTTTTCTCTCTCTCTCTCTCTCTCTCTCTCTCTCTCTCTCTCTATCTATCTCTCTTTGACTCTCAGTCTCTCTCTCCTCTCTATCTCCTTTTCCAGTTTATCCCCCTCTCTTCCTTTTCCTCTTTTCCTTTTCTCTTTATCAGCTTCTCTCTTTCTCCCTCTGTCTTCGTAAATCTCCCTCTCCCTTTTCTCTCTCTCTCTCTCTTTCTCTCTTTAACTCTCAGTCAATACCTCTCTCCCTCTCTATCTCCCTTTCATTCAGTTTCTTTCCAGTTCATCCCCCTCTCTTCCTTTTCCTCTTTTCCTTTTCTCTTTATCAGCTTCTCTCGCTTTCTCCCTCTGTCTTTGTAAATCTCCCTCTCCCTTTCTCCCTCTCTTTCTCTCTCTTTCTCTCTTTAACTCTCAGTCAATACCGCTCTCTCCCTCTCTATCTCCCTTTTTTCAGTTTCTTTCCAGTTTATCAGCTTATCAGCTTTTCAGCTTATCTCTCTTCCTTTTCCTCTTTTCCCTTTCTCTTTATCAGTTTCTTTCTCTTTCTCCCTCTGTCTTCGTAAATCTCCCTCTCCCCTCTCTCTCTCTCTCTCTCTCTTTCTCTCTTTAACTGTCAGTCAATACCTCTCAATGCCTCTCTCCCTCTCTATCTCCCTTTATTCACTTTCTTTCCAGTTTATCCCCCTCTTTTCCTTTCCCTCTTTTCCTTTTCTCTTTATCAGCTTCTCTCTCTTTCTCCCTCTGTCTTCGTAAATCTCCCTCTCCCTTTTCTCTCTCTCTCTCTCTCTCTCTCTCTCTCTCTCTCTCTCTCTCTTTAACTCTCAGTCAATACCTCTCTCTCCCTCTCTATCTCCCTTTATTCAGTTTCTTTCCAGTTTATCCCCCTCTCTTCCTTTCCCTCTTTTCCTTTTCTCTTTATCAGCTTCTCTCTCTTTCTCCCTCTGTCTTCGTAAATCTCCCTCTCCCTTTTCTCTCTCTCTCTCTTTCTCTCTCTCTCTCTCTCTCTGTCTTTCTCTCTTTAACTCTGTCAATACCTCTCTCTCCCTCTCTATCTCCCTTTATTCAGTTTCTTTCCAGTTTATCCCCCTCTCTTCCTTTTCTCTTTATCAGCATCTCTCTCTTTCTGCCTCTGTCTTCATAAATCTCCCTCTCCCTTTTCTCTCTCTCTCTCTCTCTCTCACTCTCTCCCTCTCTCTCTCTCACACACGCTCTGCCTATTTTCTCTCAGTGACAGCTGAGCTTTGACAGCTTTTTACATTTCATTTTTCTCCGCCACAGCGAGAGAACGGCCGGGCGTCGGGAGCTTGTTCAAACAAACAGGGGGCCGTGTGGTTCGCCGAGGGTGGCGACACGCCATAACAAACCCGCGGCTCCGGGCCGTCGCCAAACACACAGTATAGGGCCCCCGCTACGGCGAGCGAGGGCCAAAACGGGGACCCGCCGCGCCGGTTGCCGCGGCGACCAGACAGCAACATCGGCGCGGTGAGGTGCGGAGTGACGGCAGATGGGAAGCGACGGTACGGAACCACCTGGTCGGACGGTCTGACGTGTCGGAGATGGAATCACAACAGCCGAAAACGGGAAGGGGAATGTCTATTTTGGTCCGAGCTCGGCGAAAAATAACACGGAGGGGAGGAGGGAACGAAAGGAGGAAGGAGACAAAGGATGAAGAGATGGTGTCATGATAGGCTGCAGGGAGGAGGAGGGGGTGGAGGGGGTGGGGGGGTGGGGGGTTGTGCTCTTGAACGCCCTGCAGTGACGGTGTGAGTCAGGATGTGTCACGGCTGAGTCAAACACACCTATGAAGGGATTATAACATCCAGGTCGGTCACAAAGTGTTTTATAGGAAACAGCAGACACAAATCCAGATGAAAATGATACTAAAACAAGGAAAACATTACTCCAAGAGACTTTATGTGTGTGATTTTTAATATTACTGGCACCAGAGGTGGGGACTCAAGTCAGACTCGAGTCACAGTTTTAACTGCTTGAGACTTGACTTGATGCATGAAGAGAAGACTTGAGACTTGACTTGACTTGGGTTCTGGTGACTTGGGACTCGACTCTGACTTGTACTCTGATGACTTGAAAAGGTTTCTAAAGTCTTGACTTGAGATCTTGTGTTTGTGTAAATGACTCAGATTGAAAGTGATGAGATTTGTTCCAGCAGACGACTGAATTTAAATGCTGTTTTATGAATTTGTATGGAATGATTGAATTTATTGAAGTTGAAAGTGATTATAGAAATCAAACTCATGATGCTCTTACCAAGTTTTTATCCTATTAAAACCATATTGCATTGAAAAGTCCTAGATATTTAGTTTTCTTTAAGATATTAAATTGATACTGGACTCTTGATTTGTTCTGACTTGACTTGCTGTTCTACATGTAGACTTGAGACTTGACATTAATGACATGGACTTGACTTAGTAATCTATATTTAGACTTGAGACATGACTTGAGAATTGTGCCTCAAGACTTGAGACTGACTTGGGACTCGAGCAAAGTTGACTTGGTCACACCTCTGACTGGCACTGCCACCTTTCTCCAGACCAGATGAAATACTAATTTACTACCAGTACGAATTCTAATTTAATCAAAATGATTTAGCTGATTCAAGCACCAGTGCCCAGATGTCCCAATATGGAAGCTGAAATGTAGCTTCATATACTGTGATATTAACCGGAAATATATTCCTATGTTCATCTTGGTAGTCTGTATGTCAAGAGCTTCATGGAAAAAACAAACAGCAAGAGGGAGTTTTCCTTCTTTTAAGTCTTACCAGAAACTCAAGAAACTAGTCTGATTTTCTACAACTGGAGAATCTAGTCCACAGTGGTGCCATTTCCTTGTTTTCCACCGACAATTTGGCTGCAGTTGAAATTTCAGACGAATACATGCAATAATGCTTATGACCGAAACACCACTGGCTGTACAGTGAGAAATCAGTCAGTTCAAATCGGCCAGCGGACATTATGTAGCAAAGTAGTTGATGCGGTTTGGATGCACAGTAAAAGTGGTAATATGCAACATCCTTGCTTTTTTATTTTGTTTGCATCTTTGTTGCTTGTTTCTTGCTCAGCCTCATCACTGTGGTGTTTCTGCTCTGCACTTCCCACAGATCACCTGCCAATCAAACAGTGTGGGCGGAGCTTGGATTTTCTGTTGCTGCAGTTTGAGTTTCTCTCTTCTTTGTCTGTTCAGCCATGGTGTCTATCACTGCTCATGCTAACTACCCGGTTCTTCTTCTTCTGTTGATTCCAAACAAACCGGAAACATAAAGCGCATCACTTCCTGTGCGGCAGAGGATTTTTATCCCAGAAAAGAGCGACCAGACGCCAGCTGTTTAGAACAGACAGTGGGAAAGCTTCCATGAATTGGACACAGATTGAATCACTATTGTGTAATATCAATTGGTGATAAAGTGTGTCATACATCTTGCCTCTTGCATGTTGGACTTTGCAACAGCTCTGAAAGGTGTGACGCGTCTACAGAGTTCACCTTCTCTCTCTCTAACCCACTTGTCCTTTTCCTCGTTCACAAACTCTTTCTCTCTTCACATTTAGTTTGTTTCCACACTGATGAAACTTGAATAAAATCACAGTAATACGATACAACTATTAAAGAAAAGCATAGAAGAAAACACGTCTTCGTTTTTGAGCAATGGATCTTCCACCCTCCAAAGTGTTCGCTAATTCCCCCCAAAGCCAAACACTTGATGCAACTGTGTTTCTAAAAGACTGCAGAACCTCATAAATCCATGATCATTTCGCCAACCGCCCTCATTTTTCAGAATGAGAATGAAATAATAAAAAATAATTCACTCCTTCCACCAAAAGACTCACTCCGTTTCTGTTGGCCGCACGTTTGAGAGCCGTTATTTGACTAATTTAACCTTACCGGGAAGAAGGAGAGGAGGGATTCCTGACCTCTTCCGCTCACATTAATAACTCTGAATTATTTCTCCTCTCCAGCTCGAGTTTTTGGGTTTTTGTTTTTCTTCTCGGAGACATGAATGAAAATGTCTGCAGGGACTTCTTCTGGGAGCTGAGAGTGAGAGAGGGAGAGAGAGAGAGAGAGAGAGAGAGAGAGAGAGAGAGAGAGAAAGTAAAGATAGGAGAGAGAAAGTAAAGATAGGAGAAAGAGAGGGAGAAAGTAAAAATAGGAGAGAGAAAGTAAAGATAGAAGAGAGGCAAAGTAAAGATAGAAAAGAGAGAGACAAAGTAAAGATAGAAGAGAGCAAGAAAAAGAGGGGAGAGGTAAAGATAATCAGAAACAGGGGAAAGAATAGAAATTGAGAAAATCCAAGACAGTAAAAATAGAGTAGCTATTAATAATTATGTACTATTGTATAGTGCATGTTTTCAAGCTGAATAATCATCTCAGCGTGATTTGAATGTATAAATTTAGTTTTTGAAACTTTACACTGCATACTACTTTGGCAATATTGCATCTGCTAAACCAGTGATTCTCAACCTTTTTCATATCAAGGACCCCTAATTTAGTCCACATTAGAGCCTTAGAGCCATGGACCCCCATTTGATGAGATTTTGTCTCTTGGACCCAAATCTGAGAATATTTTTATTGTTAGATATGATTTTGTCTAGAATTCCATGACTGTCTGTATTGTAGATAGAGAGAACATAATCATTCTTATACATTGTCTAATTGTGTTAACTTGTAAATGAACTGTAAATGACTGTTTGACTGCTGGAACATTTTATCATTTGTTGTTGTTGTCAGGTCTTTCGATCTCAATTTCTCTACCAAATTATATAAAGGGTAAAGGAAAAAAATGAAATAAAAACAAAGGTGAGAGGCCAGCTTTCTCTCATTTGGAATGACGACTTAAGACAAGATTTCAGTAAAATAGAGTAAGTACAGTTTTTGAAGTGAATATTGTTGTCAGGGAATTTAATAGATTTTCTGGGAAAGTCATGGAATAGCTGTTTTTTTTTTTTGTTTGTTTTTTTTACAACTTCACATGGATATACCAGAATGCATTTCATAACTTGTTCCACACATTCATCGCAATAGATTGGAGGTTTAAAGCCCAACTAGAGCCAAACCCAGGCTGGTTAGTCCTTCAAACCTTTTCTGAGCTGAAACATTGACAAAGCAGGAAGAGAGAAACTTTTTGGTCATGGAAGCACTTTGATTTAGTTATGGAAAGTCATTGAATTGATGGGAACCCCGAGTGAGAGAAGAGAAAGAGAGACTGAGGGCTGCAGAGGGAGAGAGAGAGAGAGAGAGAGAGAGAGAGAGAGATTTCTAAACAGTCCAAACAGTTTATCCTTTGCATCTTGATAAGATCTCCCTGCCACAAATAAAAAACACATTAGCAGTTTGTTTCCACAAACCTCCCTCGAACCTGCTACTCCCAGCATGCACTTAGCATAGACTCTCCATACAAGTGGCCAGATCTGCACAAAGATTACTCTAATGAGCGAAGCCTTTCTCTCCGTCTGCTGAACCACCTCTACCCCCCGTCCCATGTGCATCCACCTCCGGACCGAACAGCACCTAATGACCTCCCAAGTGTTGTTTTCCTCCTCTCTCCTCCATTCTTCTTCTCATCCATTCAGATTGTTATGGCCTATATTTCTGTCAGCTACAGAAGTTCTCCCTCTCTATATATATATACCTCTACTTCTCTCTTTACTTGCACTTTTCTCTCTCTTTCTGCTCGTCTCTCTTTACTTCCTGTCTCTGAATCAGATTGGATTTATTAGCATGACAAAAGCACCCATGGATATTCATAAGAATCAATATAAAATATATGCAAGTTAATACATACTTGCAATATTTGCAGATATACTGCAACAGACCCCACAATAATTTTCAGTGATTGCAAGAAGTTAAGGATCTTTGTTTTAGCTTGACTGTCAATATTCATCTTTGTTACTCAAATTGGGGCATGAATATACAAAATTTGCCACGATATCAATTGTACGGTGCTCCTCACCAAATGCAACTTTTATTTTTCCTTTATCCGTTAATACCTTTCTCTCTCCCTCTCTCTTTTTACTTTTTTCCTCTATCTTTTTACATTCGGTCTGTGTGTCCTTTGGCCTCAATCTCAGTTGTAAACACAGCGTTAACCCTTACACCACAAACCCCGGACTTTAGGTTGCGCCCGCTCTTTCGTGTATAACCTGGTTTTGCCCGGGTGGAGCGGCGAGCGGTGGAACAGGAAGCCAGAGAGAACCAGGGCAGGCAGAGATGGAGAAGTCAGATTACGCACATCTCTAAATTGATTACTGAAATCGAATCAAACGGTCACTTGAGACCGCAACCCTCGAGCCTTTAAAATGGAACGAGCTGTACTTCTTACTGCTTCGTTAAATAGAACAGTTTATGTTTATTTACCTATTTATTTTGGCCAAAAGCTTTTGGAGATTCCTACTTGCTGCTTATGATTTTTTTTTTTTTTAGCTTTTATTTATCCAGGGAAAGTTGACTGAGCATGCGGGCTTGTTTTCAGCGACACTGTGCTATATATTCACACAGTTCCACACATTCACAGCAGAACCTGCCCAGTGCAGCCACAGCCTGCTGCTGCTGGCCACAGAGCAGCTGCAGTGGAACGACTGGGGGTGAAGTGCCTTGCTCAAAGGCAGCTTGACAGTAGCTGTTGAGGCAGCACTGCAAAAACTGACGGACTTGTTAAGTTATTTTATCTTGTATCCAGACTAAATACAGACTTATACAGACAAAAAAGCAAGCTTACAGAGACTTCAAGTAGCTTATAATGATGCCGTGAGAATATTCCTTAAAAGACCTAGATGGTGTAGTGCAAGTGAAATGTTTGTGGCTGCAGGAGTCAATACTTTCCAAGCTGTTTTAAGAAATCTCATGTATAAATTTATTTTCTGCCGGCTTAATGACTCTGTAAATGAAATCATCTTGTTTTATCAAACATAAGGTTTAGTACTATATGCTACCAATCCCAGCTGTGGAGACATTGGTACAGTTGTCTCTTTGTAAGACATTAATATATATTTTAAACCATGATCTTTTATTGATCCTTTGTATGTAATTCATTGTATGTTATGCCCTGTTTTTTTTATCTGGACCCTGAGTCTGAAATAAAGTTTGAATTGAATTGAATTATACAATTTATAGGATTTCTTTTGTGAAATCATCTTACTGCCCTGGCAGATAATTGTACCGGTTTCAACAAATTGTACTGTTTTTTTCAGGATGATGTAACTTGATGTGATGATTTCTTGAAAGAAGTCATATACTGTATGTATCAAGTTAAATTTATTGAAACCAGTAAGATTATGTGCCAGTGCAGTGAGATAATTTGACAAAAAATATAACAAAATAAGCTTGATAGGTCTGGAAACAAGTTGAAATCACTGCACAGCTTGTCATTTTTTGCAGTGAGGGGAAAGCGTTTCTCATCCACTTATCGGACTCAGTTTTTTCACATCCTTCTCCAGAGCGTGCCGATTCATCTTCTGCGGCAACTTTGGTGTTTGCCGCCGGCTTGTTTAGTTGAAGAAATCTGCAAGAGATCGTAGTAGCGTGTTTTGTTTTTTTAATTCCCACCCTTAGTGAGCGCTGCTCAGTCGGACACCACTGATTGCACCCCAAGGCCCAGTGAACATTGGCGGCGTTGTATGGCGAGGGAGACTCTAAGTCTGATAGATTAACATTAATATGGACTGGGGGAGAAGGCTGGGCGTATTAAAGGTCATTTCCCCTTCACGGCTATCGAGGGAAAATGCAACGGGCCATTGACTGTAGGGCCACACACGCATGAACGAATGCACTCGCTTGCATAGACACAAGCAGACAGAGACACACACACACACACACACACACACACACACACACAGATATAAAGACACACATGGAGGCATAAAGAAACACAAGAATAGACATAAAGGCAAACACACATGCATTAAAAAGACACACATGAGCACATAAGGACACACCAATACACACATAAAGACTCTCATACACAAAATGTGGGGCTCCACATGAGATGGCATTATATACATGTAGCGCGCTGGTAAACTGTGCTGTGCCGACAGCCTATTAAAAAGCCAGTGAATTTATAACTCCCTGTTTGGTGATTAGGGATTGTGAATTTGGTTGCTCCTAGCTTCAGGTTCTTGTCACACCGGGCCTGTTTTCTGTCTATAAATCTAACGGCCAAGATTTTTTTTTTTTCTCTCTCCCCCCTTTTTATGGAGGTGATTGCTCCAGCCAATATAGGATTAAGACCGTTTAATGTAGATTTTTCACTATACCTCTGGCTAATTATTTGAAAGCCGGGTCTCCCAGGTAACGGCTGTACATTTCCATTTCTCTTTGGTTTACTTGGAGAAATATCCCTTGAATTTGTTTTCCTTTCCTAAAACAACAGAACGACAATATAATCGGTCAAAAACTCCATTTACCCCTAAAGACATGGCAGTAGTAGATATCTGCTCCTACTTTATTTGAATCTAAGCACAACTCATGTCACTTTCTCTCTCTGTTTTGTTTTCTCTTTCGCTTTCATGGCTCCATGGTCTTCAAGAGCCAAAGTAAGCCAGGGAATCCAAAGGCAAGACACTCCTGTATACCTGGGCACAAGGAAACTTTGTCTTGATGTGGTAAAAAATCATCTGTTGTTTATTGAGCAGTATAATGAAGTAAAAGTTGATTGTTACAATTTAATTTTGGCTGTAAATCTTTACACCTTACCTCACTGGCGGGGGAGCGTATCTATGTTCCCAGGGTCCTATGTTCCCCAGTTCAATACTCTGTTAACACACATTAACCCTCCTATTGTGTTTGGGTCAAATTTGACCCGTTTCAAGTTAAAATATTTCATAAATATTTTTTTAATATTATTTTTTATTGGAACAAGGCTTCAAAACAGCTATATAAATACAACAAAACCAAAGGTTATCATTTTATTTGTTTTTTAAGTTCTCTAACCCTAACCCTAGAACTTTTTAAGTAAAATATCTGCTCTGTCTGTATTTGGATTGCTACAACCCCTGTCCAAGCCAAGTGGTATATTCCAACCGGCTCTAAAAACAGCCTGAACTACACACACCACAGACGATGGGACGATGCGATCATGAGTGGAGTGACAGCAGCATAATTGAACCATGAAACACCAGCTAACATTGTACAATTTATGGGCAAAGAAAAGGGGAAAAAAACAGCACAGGTGTGTTTCTCTGACAACCTTAACAAAAAGTTGTGTAAGCTAACGTTTAGCTAGCTAGCTAACAACTGTTGTTTAATTAAAGTAGGCCATAGAGATATAACAGTTATAAGTGTTAAAATGTATGTCAAATGTAAAACTGTAAAATACCCTTGATTTAAATTTTCAGCGTTGCATAGCCTTAAATCTATCAAAACACCCGTGGTAACTGGATAAACACATACATTTGAAATGTAAAGTTGCATTTTAACTTGCTATCAATTTATGCTAACTAACGTTGCTAGATATAATTGACCTAACATTAGCTGTAGCATGGGGAACAGCATTTTATGTGGGGCAAAGAAAATCTCGCGGGTGTCCATGTTTCTTTCCTGGTTTTCCCTGAGCTGGATCACTGAAGGCACAGAGGTAAATAAGACCTAACAGGAATGTCTGATTTCTGACTTTATGGAACGCAGCATTAGGCTAATTCTGGGTTCTTCGTTTATTAGTTTGCATGGACTAATGGGAAGTAGTCATATACAGTATATAGTGATAAACATGCCTACATCTTTCTATTATTGTAAGACAGAACATACTGTAGCACTTTACAGTAATAATAAGGCACATTGTTGTATAAGCAGTCTTTCTTTGTCTGTAATAGGCTATAAGCTATGTTTGCTAACAGTTCAGTTGCTAACATTAGCTAGCAAGCCAGTTAGCCAGATGTTACTGTGTTCTCTGTAGAAGAAATGAAGGCAGCTGATCAACTAGGGAGCCAGAGAGCTGAGATCACATTCAAATTGTTGACTGATAATTAATCAGGTCATTATGTCATTGCCACAGATATGTTGTGCGACTGTACAGAATCTGTCTTGTTGTGAGATGTCATGTTTCGAGCATCAAGTCAAAATCTGTCTGTATCACTCTGTCTGTTTTCCTCTCTCCTATATTCATGTTGAATTTGTGGTTTTTGGGAAATTGGACGCCGGCACCGAGAGGGTTTTGGTTTCCATGGAGACTGTTAAACTTCTTATCTGCCTCTCGAACTCGCGCTGGAAGGTAAACAAGCAGCTCATTCACCTCTGTTTAGCTTTCCACTCGCCGCTCACTTCAAGAGCAGAAGCAATAAATACAGGGACATATAAAATGTATAAGTTTAGAATAATGTCAATACATACAGTAACTGTAAATGCTCTATTACATACACATGTGTTCCTGGCGTGTGTTTTTCTGGACTTGTGGTTTTTGTCGTGTGATGTTTAGGGCGGACGAGTGGCACACAAAGCACATGTGGATTCACAAATCACACAACGCTCGGGAGGTGGTGGAGGGTAAACCCACCTAAAACTTAGTTTACCCACTTTTTTATTTGCGAAATAGAGTTTGCCCACCTTTTTAGGGCTGACATAAATCTTTATGTAAATTCATAGTATACGTCCTATTAAATATCATTAAACTGATGTAAGTTTCATGAAGATAGGGTATTTTAAGGAAAAAAAAGCTTAAATTAATGCTTTTCTGAAAACATAATTGATTTTTTGTTTATATTGGTGGTTGTTTGCCTTATGATGACAGTTTACCCACTTTTTTTATTTAACACTACATTACTGCAGAAGGCTATGGTGAACACATTACCACATTAAACCAGATGCAATGATTGCGCTTCATATTTAGATGCAAATATTGCAAACACACAGAAGCCACTGGCGTAATTGAGAACATTTTGTTTGAGCTGGACATCAGCATGGAGGGAAGTACCCAGCCCACTGGCCAGGTAACAACATAGCATCAAACACACACACACACACACACACACATACACACACAGAGCGGTTGTTTGTGTTTTGCATGTCTGCCCGGAGCGATCAGATTTAGCCAGCTTTCATTGCAGGATATTAAAAGCGCCAGTAGGACGCAGGTTCAGGTTCCATGCCTCCGTGCGGTACGGCCTGTTTGTGTACCTTGGACAGACGCTGGCCTCTCCCAGAGAGAGGAAAGAAAATCAACAAAACAAATGAGGAAGGGCTGAAGAGTTCTTATTGATTGGGATTAATTGCTAATGGCGTCACGGGCAGAAATAATAAACAGGTTAGTAAAGAGTTTATTATATGTTGAGATGGATTCGCGCTAATCAGCAGCGGGTTTGAGTTGTAGCTTTAGTCAGGAGTAGGGTGCATTTGCATTTGAGTGAGGGTGTGTACAGTGTAAGTGTCTTAAAGTGTGAGTGTGTGTGTGTGTGTGTGTATGCGTGCATGATGGCAGCAGGTCGTAGGTGAAGTGCAGATGAACGCCAATTGTTGTTTTTATAACCTAAACAACCACACCCATTGAAATTACCATCGTTAATGTAATAGGTGCAAATTAAGATGCATTGGCAACTTCTGTGGACTATGTGCCTGATCGCGACAACATAAGTAAATTGTTAAAATGTGTGTGTGTGTGCGTGTGTGTGTGTGTGTGAGTGAACAAAAATGTCCTACATACCTGTGTCCAGAATGGTCAAATATGTGCGTTTTGTGTTTTTTTGTTTTTTTTTTTTGTTTATGTGCATGTATTTATGTATATGTGTCATATTTGTGCATGTATGTGAGTGTGCGTGAGTGTATGTGAGTGTGTGTGTGTGTGTGTTTGTGTGTGTGTATCCTACATATGTTCAATCCTTAATCAAACCTGTACAAAACCTCACACACCACACATTTGCTTTATTCCTGGCTTGGCAGAAATTGTCAGGCTCAAAAGCTACAGACATTTTAAAAGTCCTTCATTTAGCATTTTTAAAAATCAAATAATAATGGCAATTTTGATAAATTTTTTTGTGTCCTCACTTCCCCCTTAAAAGCCATTTCTGACGATTACCACACGTCATGTTTTTTAGTTGACCCTCTTTTTCCTTCCTTTGCATTCTTTTCAATATTCAGGACAACTCTTGCTGTCCATTTTCTACTTCTTTAGTTCTGTGTACCTGGAGATCTACAATTTTGTCCAGTTCTCTCTCTCTTTCTCTCCACCACTGCATTAACCAATTCACAGTCTTGGCATTTAGATATATAGTGTTTTCTTTGGTTCCGCTCCCATCTAAGTCTAGCTTAGTTAAAAGCTGCACGGCCCCATACATTAACTACGAGGGGAAAGGTTGCACTGTGGGTCTTAACATTATATCACCCAGGGATCGGGGTTCTGCTCCTGCACTTAAAAGCCCCCTGATGACGGACAAAGACATAATCAAACGAACACAGAGGAAACAGACACGTACCTCACTCGGTGCACGTGCTGCTTAGTGCAAACATATACACACTACAGCGCACGGTAGACTATACATGGATATAAACACAGATGGAAACTGCAAGGCCTCAATTTTGAGCACGAGTTGTAAGTTGAGGCTGTTTTAGTTTCCAAATTTAAATCTTTGGTTTTTGCTCAGACATTCATCTTCCTCAGAGAGGGAAGGCAATGAGAATCTCTTCACCTCGGCCATGGAGGAGAGATTAATGACCCCATGAAATGGCATCTTTACTTTCTTGATTTGATGTATTTCATAACACAGTGAGGGGGTCATTCAAAAGTGTAAACCAATGGGACATCAGCGAGCAAGAGAAAGGCAGTTTTATTTGACGGGAAGGGTGGAGAGGCAGGATTGTTCAAAAATCTGTGAATTATATTGGTTGGAATTTATATTTACGTCTACTAGTGCAGCATTAGGTCACAATTAAAAATACTCTGTTTTCCAGGAAGCAAAAGAAATGGGAGTTCATTACATGGGGACTTTAAAGCTACAGAAAGCAACTTTGCATGTTGGCGGCCTCAAATGGCAGTGAGAGGTAACTGTGTGACGACAGTAAACTGTGACCTAAATGTCTTCTTCTTTGGTGGGGGTGGAGGGGGTGAGTCCAGCTTTCTCTAGACAAATCGCTCACTCTCTGCTGTTTTGGATTTTGCTTGATTCATCACCTTATGTGTGCTAAGAAGATTTCTTGCCAGTGACCAGAATTTTATTTAGGCAACTGAGTGAATCTACAGGACCTCAATAAGTGGGGATGAGATGGTCTTCTCTGTTGCAGCCCTGCTTTGTGATTTATGCTGATATAAGACAGGTGTATTTTTACATACAAATCTTGCCTAGTGCAGCTTTAAGAGAAGGAGGCGGAGAAGAAAAGGGAGGCCGTTGTAAAAGGTGGAGTCAAAAAAAACACATTGAGTTGTTTTATTTCTTGGTCCAGGTTTACAAAGTCAGAATAATTTCCTTCATTGTGCTGTTTCAGACAGTTATCCAGCTCTTACCTCTTTTAGTCAGGACCAGTTCAATATTTACTGCTTCCTTTTTCTATTATCAGAGCAAATAAACAATCTAATCTTTCACAAATTATCATCATCATATCATCTCTAACACAAAAACTCAAAAGTATTATATACAGATATCTGATTTTTATTGTGCTGTGTATGTTTTTTTTCTTCACTGATAAATTAAACCCACTTTTAATCTATATCATTGATATTTTTGGCCGCTCTGATGGCAGATTTCATGGCAGTCTCAATCCAGGCGTGTGGAGTGGCCGTGTGCTCCCCGGCAAAGTGCACCCTCCCCTCATGTTCAAACAGCTCATGGTTGTAGTCCAGCTGCTGATAAGGTGTGAAGACAGTGTATGGTGCAAGGGCGTACGGATCAGCCGTCCACTTCTTCACCACTCCCCCTGTGCAGAGAGCCTTTATCTCCTCGCCGTGGATCTTCGCCAGGTCCTTCAGAATCAGTGCCATCAGCTCCTCGTCGTCCACCGCTTGGAAAAATGAAGAGTCGTCCTCGGAGGTGTAGGAAGCCAGCAGGGCCCCTCTTTCTGTGTTATTGAATTTGTGGCTTGGGTAGTAGATGAACCTCGCAGGCTGGTCTGTGATGCTCCTCCCCCCCACGATCCCTTCCTTCTCCCAGAAACGTTCTCGGAAGCTGAGGATGACCTTGGTGGCGCTGCCGTAGTGGACAGAGCGCAAAGCCTCCAGCTTGAAGTTGGAGAGGGGGGGTTGGAAGTCGATGAGGAGGGTGGCTTTGGCTGTAGATGTCACCAGGACGTAGTCCGCGGTCAGGCTGGTCAGGGTGGCGGAGTTTCGCCAGCCCTGGTATGAAACAGTCACCTGGTCATCCGTTTGGCTGATGACTTTAACCCTTGAGTTGAGAAGGACCTGGGCTTTCAGAGAATTGTAAAAGGCCTGCGGGAGGTGGTCAAAGCCCCCCGTGATTTCATAGTACCTGAAAAGAAAAACAAGAAATCAATGAAATCAAGGATAAACTAATGCTGTTGCAGCTCTTTTCTGGTATTTAACAAAATAAAAGCAACTCCCATCTCATTCTGTCACAATAGTAAAGGCCTTGTATTCAGCTGATCCAGCTGTTTGCAACAAGTGTATTAAATTTCATGCTTACTTAGTAAGGTCATTTATGCTTCTTTGCGTGTACAGCGTTTCCACTAGTGATGTATAAAAGAGGCTGTTCACGTTAAGGATGTCACCAATCATAGCCACAGCACCACGACTCACGTTGGCCACCTTCACTAGATATTCCTGTTCAAACAGACAAACAGATGTAGGTCAAGAAGATTTTTCTACTGCTTGCTTGCTAAAATATTGTTACAGTCTTTGCTCCATCCCCCAAAATGGTTAAAACAAATAAAGTTTTGTTCATCAGAATGGTCTGGTAACTTAGTGGTTGAGAGACATTATTATTGTGTTACAATATACTAATTTGGCTCTACTGTATAACATTCAATAAAGAATTGTCGGCTACCACAATTGAACTTTTTACAAAATCTTATGGTGTTACATAACATCAACAAAGGCCGCAATGCTTTCCTCCCTGAGACCTAGCAATCACATCAGATGCATCAGATGTAGGCAATGAAAACAAAAGAACTTGAAGGCACGCAGAGAGCACAACGCTGAACAATTATCCAAATTATCCAACACTTAAAAGTTAAAGGAACAACCAGTAATATTTTACTGGCTTGTTGCACAAAATGACCATAATATATCAGCAGGGGTTCACAAGTGTTTTTGATCAATGACAGTCTCTCCACTGTTACCTCAATGGCTGCTGAGAATTCAAGCTTTCTGAACAAGCAATCTGCTTTGGTGGAAATTCTCCACCCCCCAGGCATTTCAATACATGCCCAAGCGCCGCCTCCTGAACTACCCCCCTTGCGCTCTGAACTTCTTTCAGTTTCATTTGTGCAAGCATGCAAGAACATACAGACACCAAATGATCAACTTTGCATGATAACTCTGCAACAAAGCCTAAAGAGCCTTGTTCTAAAGCCAAAAAGGCCAACAACAAAGCCTGCTAGAAAACCTGAGTGAACACTGACCAATGGAGCTTAGGACTTAGGAAGACTATAATGAGACATGTCAACCTATGATGTAGCTAAGGTTAGCCACACAAGCTAGCTAGCTAATGTTTCTTGCTAATGCAACATACCAAAAGTTAGCTTGCCACAGCTTTGTTGCACATAAATGAATATAGCAATATGCTCACAACCTGTTGCTAGTAACTGGCTAAAGGGTATTATAATTTTTCTGTGACTCTGTGGGCTCTAAACATTTATAACAGTTTGCAATGGGACATGTTACATTTTTGCTTGGCATTTCTGAACTGTAGTACTACATGACTAGGTGGTGCCAGAGCCTACACCGGTATTTTTGCTTACTGTGATGTCATTTTTCTGAGTATCTTCAAATGTTTCATATCCCTAAAATCTGCACAACCCAAGCTAAAAGGCTATGTAAATCAATAAACCATAGTAACTGGAAAAAAATATTGAAATTGTGTCATATATTAAAAAGTGGACAAAATTGGACGTTTTTTTTTACCAAAATTTGATAAATTCACTCACTAAACATATTTAGTTTTGGCCCTCCCACCCCGGCGAAGAGGGTAACCGATGTCTGGAAGACACCTGCCCGGTCTCTGTTGCCTCTCTGCCCGAGAGAGACACATTAGCATTTAGCTAGCCAATATTAGCTGTTGGCCAGCCAATATTAGCAGCTGGCTAGCCAATATTAGCAGTTGGCTAGTCAACTGCTAATGCTAGGCTTCCTCCTCGGTCAAACACCCGGAACATCAGCGCCCTAAACAGCCGGGTGTGCCGGACCTTTTCACCAGCAGACATGGGCGTGGTACAACGTGATGATGTCATCAATGACATATACGGAAATGGATGCAACATTAGATCTCTAGAACATACCTAATCCACAACTCAATAGCTTTTACCTCTGGTAACTTGACATACAACATGCATGGGCTTGCAGTGAAGACAGAAGTCTTCGATTTTAGAGCCATCTAAACAGCATGATGCAAATGAGGCCGTGGGCGGCCGATCAGAGTTTAAAGGGTTAAATTGATTTCTTAACTGTTGACTGATTCTCTGCAAACATGTCCTTAGGATTTGGAATCTTTGGAGTTTCTATCTCTCTATCTCTGTTAGTGTCATAGTTAAAGCAAAAAAAACAATAATTGTATAATGGCAGAAATCCCAGATCTGGATCCCCACCTAAATCTAATCAATTGTTCCTTAACCAAATGCCTATCAACCAAATATCTTTGAGATCTATTCATACCTTTTTGAGATATCCTGCTGACCGACAGACACACTAATGGGGGCAAAAACATAACCACTTTGGCAGAGGTAATAAAGGATGCATCCTATCTTATAGACTGAAATGTGCCCTTCCCTACGTGGTGATACAAAATCACTTAGCCTAATCAGAACGTGACTCATCCCCAGTTCCTAGCATAAGAATGTGCAGCAGACATAGGTGAATGTGAATTTGATATAAGAAAGTAATTCAGAACCAGGTAAACTGCACCAAGGCAGAGGTAATGACCCCATTCGCATCTCTGTTGTCCTGCTGTGAAAATGGCGCTGGGTGCTGCTTTTTATCTCCTTACCTTCACAGAATAAGAGTCGTACTTCTTCAACATGGCCCTTGTGCAGCCATGTTTCTTCAAATCCTCCCTCACCTGCAAATACATAATTTTTAAGCATGTTGAATTTGAAGAAATTTGCACGAATAATACATGTAATACAAGATGGATATGACCATATTAAGTAGGTATACTAAGGTGGCATAAGGGGATACCATTCCCCCCTTAGCATGAAGGAGAACTTCTAATATGACTTCCACTGTATGTGATTATTTGTTTGTTTACCGTGTCAAGGGCTTCATCAAAGAGCTCTCCAGCTGATTTTCCTTTCTCGTCTTCTCGTACAGGGTAGTCCAATATGTCAGGGTTATTATCTACAACTGAGGATTTTCTTAGTACCCCATTCAAGTAGTAGTAAGTGTTAGTGTTATTTTCAATGAATTCGTTCTTTTGGATGTCCATCTGGCACATGTAACACAGCAGGATTCTGTTGAAGGAACACCTTTCACATTAGTATGCTTGAAATGCCTTAAATGAGAATAACAATGTCATATACATTTATAGGATTTCACCCACGTCTGTGTGTTTGTCCGTCTGTCCGTCTGTTAACTTTTCATGTCATTGGCCAAAATAGACATGGCGGAAGTCTGTGCTCTACTGAGCACACAGTTTACTTCTGTCTTTGTCTAGTTTATATTTCCCACAGTCATTTTGTAATGGGTGCTATATGTTTTTGGATTTTTACGGCATCAAACCTAGCTTGAAATTAACTATTGTCAGATGCCCTAAATAAAACAAACATGGATGTGACAGTGAAGTTTGTAAGGCGGCATGTTTTTGAGGGATTATTTCCTGGAGGAGAAAATAAGGATTCACCTTCCAAATTAAGAATTCATGTTTACTCTGATGGATTATCTAGTTTGGCCAACTTTCAATTCTGTGGAAATTGTTTTTCATACAATGAATGGCAGCAAATGGCTTCTTCTGTAAGGAGGAAAACAAGCCCTGATATCTCCACTTATGCTGACTGTGCAGACAAACCGGGAAGAATGGAAAGGAACCTGGACCCTTGGCAGAAACTTAAAGAAACACCGGAATTATTTTATGTGGAAAATGCAGAGGAGAGTCAACAATCAGGTAGGGCAATTTATTTTATTTCTTTTGCTGATAGTTTGCTGATTCATCCTTAATGAGTACTTCACATCTCAAGAAAATCCCTGATTAGTTATTCCTATTGATTTTTCTCATAAAGCACATTACCTAGTCCTTGCAGAGCGACACAGGCCTCAGATCACTTAATCACTGATACTCACTTATTGAAGTCAGGAATTCTCATAGCCCCCAGTTCTGCAAACCAGCCCTCCCTCTTATTTCTGAACGTCTGAATCCGTCCTCCAACACGGTCACTTGCTTCTATTATGGTTACCTGTTTGGGGCAGAGTACACCAGCAGTTTAGTGACAGTGTTCTACATGACAAAGTTAAGTGAGTTGTTGTGAAGAACTGATGTTTAGAATTTTATTTAAGATACAGCAGACATTAGTAATGGCTCAGAACGTTAGTAGCAAAGGACCCCATCTCAAAACACAATATTGTGGTCCAAAAGCAACAACACAACAGACAGATAAATAAACTATAAAACTGCATCAGCAAGATATTTTTCTTGACCTTTATTAACCCAGGGATGTTCTGCTGAACATGAAGACTCATTTTCAGCAATTCCCTTCTTCCTACTCCACCAGTTACAGACACTCATACCTCTAAGTTGCTCAGTACTACACTTTTGCATAGTTTGCTAATGTTGAGAAGATCCACTGAAGCAGTTCAGGGGTTTTAAGTGCCTTGCTCAAGGACATCTATAGTTGAGGGAAAGCAGAACGTGCCCTGTTCACTTGCCCCACCCAAATACTTACCAACTGGGATTTTGGCGGATTGGCCTGTTGTTTAACTAGCTGGTAACTTGACCTACAGGCCAATCTTTCAAAAACGTTACGTATTCCTTAAAGGTTCCATATACAGTCTGCTAAAAAATCTATTCTACCTACCCTATGGCCAGCATCCTCCAGAAGCTTGGCTGCGGTCAGCCCAGATATGCCAGCTCCAACGATAGCCACATGGCGAGGTTTCTTAGCCAGACAAAGACCATGCCGCACTATGTGTAGGAGTTGTTCATAGTCTTCATCCTGCAGGCAATAAGACAGAGGGTCCTCTGTAAGGTTGGAAGAGATGTCGTCCCAGCAGTCAGGTGTACAATTGGCTCTGTGAACGGTTTGGGCCTAGAAAGAAAAATAAAAAACATTGTTAACAGAATTCAAATGCTGATCCTGCAGTACACTGTCTGAGATTATGTAGGAGTTCATTATAGTCTTCATCAGGTAGGCGTACACAGAGAGGGTCCTGTGTTGGGTGGGGGGGGGCGTCGTCAGAGGGGTCAGGCGTAGGGTCGGCACTGTGAACGGTTTGGTCCTAGAAAGACAAAGAAAGAACATTGCTAACAGAATGCAAACGCTGATCCTGCAGTACACTGTCTGGGAGGTTATAGGAGTTTGTTATAGTCTTCATCGTGCAGGCGTACAGAGAGAGGGTCCTCTGTAGGGTGGGGGAAGACGTCGTCAGAGGAGTCAGGCATAGGCATGTGAAAGGTTTGGGCCTGGAGAGACAAAGAGAGAAGACAGAGGTTTTGCAATGAGGGCCCCCAAGTTATGGAACAGCCTGCCTGAGAATATTAGATGGGCCCAGTCTGTCACTGCCTTTAAATCACAATTAAAAACTTTTTTAAACTCGCTTTTTCTAATTGTTTTATCCTCCTAGTGTATTTTAATGCTATTTCCTGTATTTAATTTATGTCATCGTTTTAATCTTTTGGTGTTCAGCACTTTGTAACTTTGTTAAGAAAAGTGCTATAAATAAAATTATTATTATTAGTATTATTATTATCCTGCATGCGTACAGAGAGAGCGTCCTCTGTAGGGTGGGGGGAGACGTCGTCAGAGGAGTCAGGTGTAGGGTCGACACTGTGAACGGTTTGGACCTGGAGAGACAAGGAGAGAATGCAATCTGATCCTGAAGTACGTTGTCTGGGGAAGTTTTCTTGCACTGCAGGTGCGTCAAAGCATCAAAGTTTATCTTAGAAATTATCTTTGTTTTCATTTCATTTCATTTCATTTCAAACCTTTATTTAAACTCGAATAACCATTGAGGTTGCCCTCATTTACAATGATGTCGAGTTACAAACAAGTTCAAAGTATTAAATAAATAGGACAAGACATAGATGACAATAAAGAAAATCAATTAAAACAGTTACACATTGAGGCAGGGAGGTTTGTGATCATGGTTTTAAATTGTCCATAGGTTAGTAGAGTATTGGTTTTTAGTGTATGTTGAAGATCATTCCAGGAATTAGGAGCACTAAAATAAAAGGCTGATTGTCCAAATTTAGACCGTGCTTGGGGGACCTTAAGCATAAGCAAGTCATTTGAGCGAGTTTGATAGGGTCCAAGGTTCCAGTCCAACAACATTGAAATGTAGGGTGGTAGCTTTCCAACGAGGGCTTTATATATAAACAAATACCAATGTTTATTACGCCTCTCTGCCAGAGAAGACCAACCCACCTTATTATAGAGAATACAATGGTGAGTACCATAGCTATCACCAGTAATAAATCTGAGGGCAGAATGATAAACCGTGTCTAGGGGTTTAAGGGTGGAAAGAGCAGCATTTCTGTAAATTACATCCCCATAATCCAACACTGATAGGAAGACTGCCTCAACAATCCTCTTTCTGCTATTCATAGGGAAGCCGGTTCTGTTTCTGTAAAAGAAGCCAATTTTTTGACGCAGTTTGCTGACAAGATTGTCTATATGGTATTTAAAAGTAAATTTCTCATCAAGCCAGATGCCAAGATATTTATATTCAGTAACTCTCGCAATGTTAGATCCATTCGCAGTGGATATATGCATACAATTGTGATCAATATTTCTGGCTCTAGTAAACAGCATGAATTTTGTTTTATTTGCATTAAGTACCAGTTTAAGATTGATAAGAGCATCTTGCAGAGCATTAAAGGAAAGCTGCAGGTTCTCAATGGCTAGTTGTACAGAATCAGCAATACAATATACAATGGTGTCATCAGCATAAAGATGGACCTGACAGCCACTCAATGAAGAGACAATATCATTTATATAAATGGTGAAGAGGACAGGACCCAAAATTGAACCTTGTGGAACACCTTTTGTTACTGGCAAGAACTCAGACTGGACACTTCCCGACTTTACACACTGAAGTCTCTCAAACAAATAACTCTGAAACCAATCACAAGCCTTTCCATCAAAGCCAATACTGCATAACCTTTGCAAGAGCAAAGGATGATCAACTGTATCAAATGCTTTTGACAGATCTATAAAAAGGGCAGCACAGTGTTTCTTATTGTCTAGAGCGGAAACTATATTATTTGTAACTAATGTAATAGCTGAAATAGTGCTGTGGTTAGCTCTAAATCCAGATTGGTGCGTACTTAATACAGAGTGACTTGAAAGAAATGCCTTGAGTTGGTTATTTACCAAAGATTCCAGGATTTTTGCTAGACAAGATAATTTGGAGATTGGTCTGTAATTATCTAGATCATTTCTATCACCTCCTTTATGTAATGGAGTTACACGGGCTGATTTCCAAACACTAGGAAATATTCCTGTTGTGATAGAAAGATTAAATATATGTGTTAATTGCTCAGTAATAAGTGGAGCGGACACTCTTAGAAAAAAAGGATCCAATTTATCTTCTCCTGTTGAACTCCTGGTATCAATGGCTTGTAATGCTTCAAATACATCACTAGCAGAGAACGGCTGAAAGTTAAACTGAGAGACATGGTTCATGCTACATGCACAATCGTTATTAATATTAATGAGAGGGGGCCCTGTGTAATCCTTCTCAAATAAATGCCCAGCATCTGCAAAGTGCCTATTTAGAGCTTGGCAGACCTCTTTCTGTTCTGAAATCACAGAGTCGCCACATTTAATATGTGCAGGTAGGGAAATAGTGGTTTTATTTCTGTTTGAGTTTACTGCTCTCCAAAATTTTGCAGGGTTTGAATAGGAGCTAGTAATTAAGTCTAAGTAATAATTAGATTTGGCATTTCTCACAGATGATGTGCATTTATTTCTAAGCTGTCTAAATGATGACCAATGGGATGGATCCCCAGAGTGTCTGGCAAGTGACCAGGCTCTGTTCCTTTCCTTAAATAAAGCTGATAATTCGGGTGAAAACCAAGGGGTTAATCTGTCTTTTATTCTAAGCTTTTTGAATGGTGCATGTTTGTTAATGACTGAAATAAGGGTTTTTGTGAAAAAATCCAGTGCCATTTCAACATCTGGGATTTCAGATGTATAATGTATGTCGCTATGGAAAACATCAGTTAAAAAGGCTTGGTCACTAAAATGTCTTAGATTTCTCTTTGTAACCGTGTGAGATTTTGTTTTCTTTAGCCGAGTATTTCTAATACATGCTATAGGGCAATGATCACTAATTCCTAGCTCAAAGACACCACAGGCAATAATTTTATCAATCCTATTGGAAAAGATGAGATCAATTAGGGTAGACCTAGAGTCATCTTTCAAATTTGGCCTAGTGGGTTCTGTAATTAGCTGGGATAGGTTGAGGTTACTACTAACCTCCTTGAGATAATCAGATGTATTATTCAGCCAGTTCAGATTAAAATCACCCACAACAATGAATTCGACACCGGAATACTGAGAGAGTAGATCTGCTATTTTGTCAATGGAGTTTGTATCAGCAGATACAAACTGAGCTCTAAATTCTGTAAAACATCCGTAAATATGCATTGCTGACCGTACTGGTTTCTTTAGATTTCCAAGAGGAACTGTTTGGAAAAAACTAGTTTTGCCCTATTTTGCCCCTAGTTTTTTGAAAAATATTAGAGTTTTGTGGTACAATATACTAATTTGTTTCATCATCAACATTCAAGAACAACAGCAGCATGGATTCGCTCTGATCTTGATAGTCATGATGCCAAATCGTGGCAGCCCTAAATCAGCCCTAAAAGTATTTGGAGATGGCAAAGACAGGACAGTTTGTCCACTCGTACAGCTGATATGGCACAGGGGCGGCTGTTCAAAACGATCAAAAGTGTTAAATTTACTCTCATGGGCGCAGGCTTAAATAAACACTGGTATAGTATGACATGTCTACCACTGTACATCCTTTCCTCAGTCTAGACACAACTGGTGAATGACATGGAGTAACGCAGCATTCTGGTGTATGTATAAAGAGTAGGCTACATTTGGCTTACCCATGGCAAGGTGAGGAGAACAAGACAGAGGTGAACAGCTGAGTGGAGGCCCATGTTGTTTCTCTCTCATTCTTTGATGTTCAGAGTGGGATGCTGCTTCTCCTCCCAAACGCCCCCCTTTATATAGACAGGCTTATTGTTCACAGCTGTATTTGCTCTACAGATGATGCAACGATGAATCAAAACAAACATACAGAGAAACAAAGTACACACACAGAGCATGTAGGTGCACCCACTCAAATTTCAAAGTTCAAAATGTAGGGGCGTGTAGGTATTCATTAACCACACAGAGGGGTTGAATAACAACTGTTTACAGTTGGTGGCACAAAAAACAAAGTGACAGAAAGATTTCATGAAATTAATTTAATTTAAAAAGAATGAAAATGGGTCTTAAATATCTTCAAAACTTTTTTATACAGTGTTTCAGTTCATACCATCATGTAGTTGGTAGTATGGAAGAGGAATATGCTTTTATATTACTTTTTTTTTTGTAACTCGTTTTTTTTTTATTTTCAGTTTTAAGTTCACACAATCGAGTATACATTGTCATGTCATGGAACATCGGTTTAACAGAAGCAGGAGTGAAACCATACAGATATTACTCCATCCCACCCCTCCTTGCCCCCCTGACCCCTAACACCCCCCGCCCCCACTGTCCCACTCACACAAATACACCCCCCCCCCCTCACGCTACCTCCCTCCCTCCCTCCCTCCAACCCCCGCACCTGCACACTCAAGCCCGCACATCCCCACTCCCACAACCTTGTGGCATTCAATTTAAGTAACCTACTTAATGAATCACCAAAATACAAACAAAACAGAACAAAAAAAATAAATAAAATAAGAATAATAATTAAAAAAAAAAGGTATGGCACAGATAGACAATATTTACCTGATTTCAGACATTAATATTCTCATTACAGGACTCCATTTTTTAACAAAATTGTGTTTCTGTAGACGTAGAGAGTGAGTAATCTCTTCCATTTCATACAACTCCCAGATTTTTTGTAGCCATATCCCATGTGTAGGGGCTTCTGGTTTTAACCACCGAATGGTGATACATTTGATGGCTGCAGCCAACAGTATCTGAAGAAGGTAAGTATGTGATCGCCCTACAACACCTCTAGGAGTCACTCGCTGCATGGGGTCCCTGGGTATTTTAATTCTAAAAACATCCTTCAGCGTTACATACACGTCATCCCAATAGGGCTTAAGCTTTGGACATATCCAGAAGGTATGGACATAATTGGCTGTCTCCCCACAGATCCTCCATCATGCACCTGAAGTAGATGCATTCATTTTTTGTGTTATGTGTGGTGTTCTGAAAAAGCGTACAACAAGTTTCCACCTAAACTCTCTCCATGTATTTGAACTAATGACCATGTGGGCCTCAGATTTCATTCCAGGTCTCTGTGGAAATTGGTTCGTGTAATTGTAATTCATTTTCCCATTTTGTTTTAATATAATGGGAATTGGTCTGTTCCATTATTAAATACATTCTGTACATACTGAATATGGGTTTGTCCATTGAGTTACTAATTTGGAGATTAATCAAAAACCTTTCAATTGCGCTAGGGGTTTTGATCTTATTAAAAGCTTAGTGTCTGTGTAAGAAGTGTCTTAGTTAAAAATCTATAGAAATCTGTCTGTGGGAGATTGAATTCTTCTTTTAATTGCTCACAAGACTTCAAATTTGGCCTCAATTGATCAAAGAGATGGTGTAGGTAAATTAGCCCATGTCCTGACCATATATTACTTTTTCATGCTGGCACCTACCTAAGCTTCATAGCAAGCTCAGTCACCTCAGTGACTGCTTGCTACAGTCATTGAGTTTGCTTTATTTGGTGGTATGTGGGGCCTTGTCCGTGGTGCTGAAGTTGCATTAGATGTCTGTAATAATTTTTCTTTTTTTTTTCCTTTGAATTTTATAATTTTTTAAGTCAGGCTCTGTAATGGTTTGACATTTAGTCTTCATTCAGGCCTTTGAAAATGTATGATTTTTTTTTATGAAACAATGACATCATGTTAAAACATGATGTCTTTGATGTGAGTTGCATTCAAATTTGATACAGTATAGCTCTGTGTGTAAAGCCTAAAATGGCATTTGTAGTCAATCTATGGTGTAAAGTTATTTGTTGGTTAGTACATTGTCTTATATTTGTCTGTAGTATGTGTGTTGAGCCTGTATAGTTTAAGTTAATGTAAATTTATGATCTTTATTGCCATAGTAAATTTAATTTTTTTGCATGTAAAGTGGAAGGAGGGGGGCACTTCAAGTGAGGTCACCCTAGGGCACCACACTGTGTTAATCCGGGCATGCTCGGAGGTGTAGGAAGCCAGCAGGGCCCCTTTTTCTTTGTTATTGAATTTGTGGCTTGGGTAGTAGATGAACCTCGCAGGCCGGTCTGTGATGCTCCTCCCCCCCACGATCCCTTCCTTCTCCCAGAAACGTTCTCGGAAGCTGAGGAAGACTTTGGTGGCGCTGCCGTAGTGGACAGAGCGCAAAGCCTCCAGCTTGAAGTTGGAGAGGGGGGGTTGGAAGTCGATGAGGAGGGTGGCTTTGGCTGAAGATGTCACCAGGACGTAGTCCACGGTCAGGTTGGTCAGGGTTGGTCCTGGTATGAAACAGTCACCTGGTCATCCGTTTGGCTGATGACTTTAACCCTTGAGTTGAGAAGGACCTGGGCTTTCAGAGAATTGTAAAAGGCCTGCGGGAGGTGGTCAAAACCCCCTGTGATTTCATAGTACCTGGAAAGAAAAACAAGAAATCAATTAAATCAAGGATAAACTAATGCTGTTGCAGCTCTTTTCTGATATTTAACTAAATAAAAGCAACTCCCATCCCATCCCCACGATAGTAAAGGCCTTGAATTCAGATGATGCAGTGTTTTGAAACAAGTGTATTCAGTTTCATGCTGACGTAGTATGGTCATTGATGCTTCTTTGTGCGTGCAGAGTTTCCACTAGTGATGTGTGAAAGAGGCTGTTCTCCTTTAGGATGTCACCAATCATAGGGATGCTGCTTCTCCTCCCAAACGCCCCCCTTTATATAGACAGGCTTATTGTTCACAGCGGTATTTGCTGTACAGATGATGCAACGATGACTCAAAACAAACCTGCAGAGAAACGTACACAAAAGCCCACACACAGAGCATGTAGGTGCACTCAAATTTCAAAGTTCAAAATGGATTCATTAACCACACAGAGGGGTTGAACCCGAATTAATGTTTACAGTTGGTGGCACAAAAAATAAAGTGACAGAAAGATTTCATGATTTAATTTAAAAAGAATGAAAATGGGTCTTAAATATCTTCAATACTTTTTTATACAGTCTTTCAGTTCATACCATCATGTAGTTGGTAGTATGGAAGAGGAATATGCTTTTATATTACTTTTTCACGCTGGCACCTACCTAAGCTTCATAGCAAGCTGCCCTACCTAGTTGATCCCACCACTTTCAGGAGCACTGACAATATATAAAGAAAACTAGTTATCCTGCTGACATGTTTTTAAATGAATCGCTTTCTTTATGTTATTAAACCAACAAGTGTAACCGAAAAAAGGTCGGAAGAATTTTGGTGTTACACTTGTACAAACTGAAAGGTTTAATATGATAAAGAGACTGACTCACTTAAAAACATTTTAGCAGAAGTACTAGTTTTTTTTATATATTGTTAGAACCTGCTTTGTTTGCACTCGTATATGTGCTAAAAGTGTGATTTTCAGACCAGTTTCACCATATAATGGCAGTGAACAAATCTTAAACTACTTTTAACTGGTGGAAGTTACAAGGAATGGCCTGGTAATTACTGGTGACCAGACCAGTCCTCAACTGATTGATAATATTCCAAGAAAAAGCTGTCTGCATTACTCTAGCAGGATTGATTCAGGATAAATGCATGAAAGGGACTTCTGTAATAGCTATACCATTGTACAAGTCTCTGGCAAAGTTAACAAGAATTTATCAAGTGACACTTGTTGGAGTGTTTGACTGTTTCATTGACGATGAATAAGATATCGTTCTCCTGCAGTGTGGGTACATGTTCTGATCCAGAAGGTCACCAATGCTGTTAAAAATTCAGCTCAAATTCAGGGTGGAAAAAACCTCAAATACTGAGTCTGCAGAGAGGGTGATCACTACTGCTCGGGCAACAACAACGAGAAGGAGGGCTCATTTAGAGCTTCAACACCCATAACTTTATACTCCCACTCTGTTACTCTGTTTTGCTCTTGTTTGACATGTGTCACTGGAGCCAAGGCCTTTTTATCTGATCATGCCAAAGTCACTGTTACCAACAGCAGCTGCACTCCTGCCAGGGTTGCTTGGCAGGAGGGCACACACACACACACACACACACACACACACACACACACACACACACACACACACACACATAGCACATGCACCTACACACACTCTGCATGTGCACCCCGAGCGCCTGTGCTGTAACAACAACCTCTCTCTGTCAGCGCAACATTAAGAAAACAAATTAGTCCAGTGATTTATGGATGGGAATTAGAGCCAGCAGATTATCCTGCTGTGAGGATGGGACACCCAATGTGGAACAGCATGTGGCATTCAATCACACACACACACACACACACACACACACACACACACACAAAACCTAAGCCCTAACAGATAATAGCCCCTTATAGAAGTGAGATCCGCCAAAATGTCACTTTGGAGGATTTTCCACATCTCATGAAATCTATCACACACAAAAATACATATTCATGCAAGTACAGGTATCTGCCTTAAAGAGCTGCTAACCCTAAAAAAAATGTCATCAGTCCGGGTTTCAGTGGAGAGTTTTAGTGTCCCATAGCTAGTCTGACCAATGAGTTTCAATCTAAATTCTGTTTCAGAAGCTTTTCCACCCTGAGAAGAAGAAAACTCTGGGGGAAAACACGGAATACTTGTAATTTATTTGGCAGGAATATGGAAAAAATTATAGATACTGAATATCAGCACAAAATATCAGCTATTGGCAGCTTCAGTACAAAAGTATCAGTGTCAGCCTTCAAAAACCCATATCAGTCGACCCTACTGTCATATCATTGCATCTGTAATTCCTTAGCCGCACAAGGCTCCATGGATTACAAAATGAGCTGAAATGTTTTCAGAGAGAATCAAATGTCAATTTCCCAATACCACAGATTAGCAAAACCTACGCGGGAAATGGGACGTGAGACAGATCGGATAGAACGGCTAATTAGATTAGAATTATTTATCATTAATGTCATTAGTATGGTGGATTAATAGGGAAAGTACACAGTGGTGGCTGGCAGAAGAGGTGAATAATGTTTTCAGTGTGGTCTCTGCTAGGAGCTGGCAGCGTTGGCTACCATGAGCAGTCAAAGCAAAGAGATATCCTTTTCAGAAAATTAGCCGCTGGAAGCGATCATCACCGGAGCAAATATTGACCACCATTTTGGATAAGTGACGGAGGTAAAAAAATAAACACATTGTGAACTTTTACACTATTCACCGATACTCTCCATCCTCTTTATGTGTTGGAGTAAGCCGGTCTGACCGGCCTCGGTTTCCCCTTCAACATTTATTCTGGAGCGATATGCCAATTATTTTTAATGGAGCTGAAAAAAGAATGGCGCGCGGAGCTAGTGAACAGCGGAAGGCATAAATCGCCCGCGGCTGGGAGGCGGCAGCGCGGTGATGACCTCATACAGGAAGCTGCGGCCTTCTTCTTCCCCCCCCTGAGTGTCTGGAAGTGATGGGTGATGGGACATGAGGCGGGCTGAAGGGGGCGGGGGGGGGGGGGGGGGGAGGCATCGGTACGTCTACCTGAGCACTTTGACTGACCCGCAGTGCCGCAGATTGACAGGCGCCCGGGCTGCCAAGGAGCCGCCTCACCAAACAGATGTCAAGAGGCGTATCGCTAACAGGCTGGACGGTGATGGATGGAAGAAGGGAGAGAGTGATGGATGGATGGATGGATGAATGAATGGAGTGAGGGAGGAAAAAAAAGGGCTACGAAGGAGAAGTTAAAAGAGGCTGGAGAGAAGGGATTTGAAGAGTAGCAGAGGCAAGAGGGGAACGGGGGAAACACGAGGAGATCTACGCGAGAAAACGACAAGGGAAAAGGAGAGAGAGGGAAGGAGAGTGAAGGATGTCGGGTGAGAGGCCTCGGTCCCTCTGGTAGCCAGTGTGGATGTAACCTAACCAGCAAGAGCAGTTAATGACATTTTATATAACTATTAAGCAATTATTGAATACACAAAGCCTTTTTATAACATCCGAGCACCGTGTGCATCGGGGACTTAAACAGCAGAGCGCAGCAGAGGGGATTAAAAAAAAAAAAAAAACGTAATAATAAAAATCATTCGAAGGCCCGGGCCAAAATCTACATTTTCATTTGGCAACGCCGTCAGGCTTGTGCATAATCCGCGGCGTGCCTCGGGTTTCATATGTGACTGGGGTTTGTCCGCAGAGGCCCCCGCCACTCTCTTTAACAGGTAGGCGGCTCGCTGAATGAGTCCGTATAGCAGACCACCGCTGTGGCCGCCCGCCCCCCCCCCCCCCAGGCTCCCAGCAGAGCCCAGACACTGCAGACGGTCTCAGGTACGCAGCTGATGGATTCAAGCTGCCAACAGGCTCCCGGGGTCTGAGGTGAGATACTGAAGCGTGGCGATCCCCAAAGTCCCTCTGCTGCACGAGTGAGCCCACATGTGCACTGCAAGAGACTGACCAGCTTAAGTTATTTCATCTTGTATCACAGACTCATCAAGCTTATTTTAGGATTTTTTTTTTTTTTTTGTGAAATCATCTCACTGGTTTCAACACATTTGGCTTTCTTTCAGGATGATGTAACTTGTCTCAGGACATTTAAACTGTCTTGGAGAAAGTTTTGTGTTTCAAGATTTTCTTAATTGTTACCTAGGAGGTTATGTTTTCGGTGCTGTTTGTTTGTTTGTTTGTTTGTTTGTCTATTTGTTTGTCTGTTAGCAGGATTACGGAGAAACTACTGGCCCGATTTTCATGAAACTTGGTGGAAGGGTGTAGCATGGGCCAAGGAAGAACCCATTACATTTTGGAGCGGATCCGGATCCGACTCACGAACAAGCAATAATAGCACGAACCTTGGCGGAGGTCTGCGCTCTCCGAGTGCCCTTCTAGTTTTATGATGATTTCTTGAAAGAAGTAATATTCATGTATCAAGTGAAATTTATTAAAAATCAGCTCAAGATTATCTGCCAGTGCAGTGAGATAATTTGACTAAAAATATAACAAAATAAGCTTGATAGGTCTGGAAACAAGATAAAATTACTTGACAGCTTGCTATTTTTTGCAGTGTGTCTTACACACACACACACACACACACACACACGCACACGCACACGCACACACACACACACACACACTGGAACTAGATGTCCCTCAGTAGAGCACGTACCTCCACCCACGCTATGCAATTGTCAGTAAATGCCAGTTCCAAGTGTCAGATTTTCACCAGAAGTTAATAATGTCTTCCATGCCACATTATCAGTTTGTTTCACATTTTCATGACTGGACCTGAAATGGGACATGAGATCTGCCTGTTCACATTCAAGCCACTTTTATTCATTTTAGCTTATTGTCTCAACACCACATGGCCAATCAGAAAGAAATGAAATTGTATTTAGTCTGCATGCACTGTAAGACCAAAGGTTGAAATCCCTGACTTTACTGGGACAGTCTTGGTTGGGGAAGTGAATGAATTAACACTTTCCCCTCCGTTAAGAACTGCCTGCCCTTGCCCTTGAGCAAGGCGCTGAACCAACAGCTGCTCCAGTGGAACTGAACAGCAGAACACTTCCTGATGTGAACTTGTGTAACTTTGTGAGTTTGAAGCAGGCTGTTGCTGAAAAAAAAAAGAGCGTACATGCTCAGTCAACCTTTCCTGGATGAATAAAGGTGAAAAAAAAAATTGGATCAAAACACAAAGGGGTGAAAGGTCAAACAACAAGGAGGGTAGGGGGTGAAGGGGAGAGAGAGGAGGTTAGCGAAGAGGAGGTGTGTGGGGGGGGGAGCATCTGAGTAAAGGAGAAGAAAAGGGGAGAGGGGTCAAGTGAGAGAGAGAAAAGGGGAAGAGAAGGTGAAAAAAAGGGAAGGGGCGAGAGAGCTTGGTAGTGTTGGTAACTATTGTAAAGCCATAATAGTTTTGTGGATGTTATTTACTGCGATTATGGGAACTTGTGCCTTGGGTTGTGGACATGATATAACCCTGAAATCGAGGAAGCTTAAGCTTATGGAATGAAAAAAATAGTACGTCTATCAATAATTGTAAATAGGCCAAAAAAAACTGAGAGACTATTTTTTTATATGTTGGCAGAATCTGCTTTGTCAAAGCCCTGTCTCTCACCTTTTTTCGCCTATTTAGTTATTGGTAAACGTTTTATTTTCTTCGTTCCATCGGTATAAGTTTCCTTCGACCGGATTTCAGTGTTCCACTTGTTCAGACTGAAAGGTTTAATAAACATAAAGAAAGAGATTCACTTAAACACAGTTCAGCAGCATGACTAGTTTTTTTTATATATATTTATATTGTCAGAATCTTCTTTGCTTGTGTTTGTTTATGTGCTAGAAGTGATTTTCAGACTGTTCCTCAATACAATGGCAGTGAATGGAGAGAGAGAAAGAAAACACAATTCTCTAGTCTCCTCTACCGGAGCAACAGATCACAGAATCACTGATTTTGGGGTTTGATCATGGAGGAAGAGACACAACCCAAGAGACTAGCAAAGTTCAACATCACTTAAGGTGCTGCCACATCAGAGTTGTACCCATTGTACCCACAGTAAGAAACTCCCTCTTGGGTGTTATCGCTGTGTTAAACAACACTTTCAGATCTCTAAGTCTAATTCTAGCTCTAACTCTCACTGCAGCTCTAAATCATTTTATTTAGATAAATACGGCGTATTTGCTCTTGGACCATTTCCGAATGTTTACGTGTTCCTGAATTAGTAAGCGAGCATTGCGATGGTATTAATCATCAGCTCTCCTTGCCAACGGAGCGAAGTTGTCAGTAAAAAAAAAGCTGGGAGCCCAGCCAGCACTCTGCAGATCTCAGTTATATTTACTCTCTCTACAGTAGCACCCTGGGACCGGCTGTGAAAGCAACCTCTGTCTAATCAGGAGAGAATATTCTGGATGAGTTAGCTTTAATATTTCATGTGCCAGCAGGCCGGTGAGAGGGGATGTTTTGGTCCGACCTGCTGTCTCAGAGGAATCCCCTCATGACTCATGATGTTTCCTTGCAGATATTAAAGCCTGGGTCATTAATTAGGAAATTCAGATTTCAATAATTGCTGCAGTTTGTTTAGGAGTCAAGTATGGAATTTCAGATTAAAGTTCATTGATCATGTCAATGTTCTTTTAACGAGTTCACAATATATTGGCCCAATAGTTCGACCTGTTAATAACAATAAGAAACACAGTGGGATATAAGTGGGTGTAAAACACCAGATGATCATCATTCTTCTAAGCTAAACTTTATATAATGTCAGTTCTGTATATTGTTACTGACTAAATGACTGTATATTTTATGCTTTCAGCGCAGGTTTTACAACTTATTCCTGATTGTGGCTTTTCAAATGTTCCCCATGTGCATGAATGTGTGCTTTCTGCGTGTTTAAACATTTTGCAAAATGATTTGGGTACAAAACTTAATTGCCTCCTAAGTCCAGGTCATGTACTGTATATTGTCCTGACTGCCTCGTGTGTTCCATTTAAAAAAGGCCACATTCATCAGAGCAAAATAACATTTAATTCAAGTCACTTTTTCAGTATTTACATATAAGAAATCAGAGTTATTCTGTGGAACAAGGTGCACCATACATGTCAAAAAAACAAACCAGGAAAAGGCAACTAAAAATAACTGCAAAACCATATGATAATATTTTCACAGGGCACTGTACTTGCACGTAAGCGTGACTGGCTGACAGAAGGAAAATAGACGAAGAAGATTTTTAGAAGTATTTTCTTTAGACCTCACTCCATTTCCCGTGAAAATATTGTATCGAGTCGATGGAGGCAAGTTACATGAGGCGGGAAGGAGGGAGCGGGGGGGGGGTGGAGAAGAGGAGAAGAGAGGAGAAAATACCCAATAAGATGTTGGAGATAATATGTGGGAGAAGAGATGCAGTGGAGTGTTCAAGACAGAAGAAAACATGGTCAAGAAGAAGTGTGGATTCATTAAAGCATTGTTATAAGACTACAAGCATATACTTACTGACACTGACACTTCCACAAACTACTGATAATGCTCTTACTAACTACTGATGATTGTTGATGTATTTACACTAACTATTTTAGTTGAACTGATCTTTTTTTATCTATTACTTGTCTATTGTTATACAGTTTATGTAACTTTATTCTATTAACTAATGTATGTCAATCTAATGTCTAATGTCCAATGCCTGTTCTTTATACTACCTGCCCAGGGACTATGGATGAAAACTAGCCTTCTTGGCTAATTCTGCCATATTTTTTAATGTGCACTGTCCTTGTCAAATAAACTAATAATGAATTGAAAAATGGATTTTACAAGTCAGTAAATAACCATTTTTTATGGCTAAATGAGTCCAAATGAGCAAAGTTTGAAAGGGGCAATAAGTAATCTATCATCTTTATCGATCTCTATGGTGGCCTGTAGATGACGCAAGTCACATTTTCACAACAGAGAGGCGTAAGCTAGTCTCGTCTAGTAATGAGGTAAAATATCACCATGCTAAATACTGGAATAATAAAACTGCTTATAAGCAAATAAATTAGCTTTTTGGCTTCAGAACGAGGTTTTTTTTTTTGTCTTTGTTGCTAAAATGTCTTGAAACTCCGGTTGGACGCTCCTAGCGGCGTCCTTCATTGCGCAGTTGAAAATCTCAGCATCTGGCAAAGAAATCGAGTCATAAGTATTGATCAACAACCCTATCAACCCCCCCAGTGATATATTATGATCATTTAGCGCTACGGGGCAGTACAAACTTTACCTTTAAGTCTTTAAGTCTTTGCGAGGGCCCACACACCAGACCCAATCTATCAGCCGTGTTTATGAAACAGCACGTACCTGGGCATGTACCTTTCCCCTGACAGCTCGGCCCCGACCAGACTGATGGAGTGCCGACAGCGGGGATGGATGGACGGGCGGGGGGGGGAGGAAGGAAGGAAAGAAAGACGAAAGGTGCACAGACTGGCAGAGAGAGGAGAGAGAGAGAGAGAGAGACGGGTGGAGGACAGGAGAGGAGAAAGGTGTGTAAACTGGCAGCGGGCGGACAGATGGAAAGAGCGAGGTGGGGTTTGGGTAAGGTGTGCGGGGTCGGGAGGAGGAGAGCATAATGGGGTGCGGGGTGACGGGGATGGTCGACTCGCGCGCCGCCGGGCCTCCCCCGCTCCAATGATAACTTGCGGTTGTCGAAGTGTTCGTCAGAGCCACAAAGAGGCCTAAGAAACAGGCCGACGGACCGTTCCATCACAAACAGGGACCGGGACCCTCACTCTCGAAGAAGGAAATGTCTCTAAACCATATACCACCCGGTTTACTCTGGCACCGCTCCGGAAACCAAGACTTTTATATGCACGGCTTTTACATCGGCTTTTGGAAACGGAGCGGATGATGGACGAGGGCGGAAAGCTACCTGCTAGTAAAAGGAACACCGGGCTTGTAAAGGGCGTGCATTAGCATTCGTTTGTGACTTGTTACACCAATTAAAGGATTTGGGAATCGAAAATTGGGGGGGGGGGAGCTGAGTTGTGTGTTAGTTCTCTTTTAGCCGCTCTCCGGTTCTGTTTTGATCCCGGCGAGGCTTTAACTCGGGTCTCTGGTTTGCACTTAAAACAGTCCAGAACACGACCTGCAAACCACAGATCACAAATACCAGTGTGTGAGGAGACAAAATGGGCCTGTGTGGGTCCAGTTTCAGCCGGTCAAAACCGAGGTGGAAGGTAATATAGAGCTCCGGCCCGGTAATTCTTCTGGGTCCTGTTTACAATGCCGTTCACCACATGATGCCATTTTTGGACTCTGCTGTTAAGTTCTGCTGTAAGTTCACCCAGAGTGCTTTTTTGTTTGCAGGAGCTGTATCTCTGACATTCAACGTCTGGCACGCAATTATGAAGCGTTTTAGTCTGTGATACCCATCAGGTTTGTGGTTGTGACCCGTCATTATGTGCTTAAAAGTTTTCAAGCCCACTCTGTTTGACTTTTGGCAGCTTCAAAAATCTTTCCTTTTTCTCTGTGTCACTTCCTCTAAGACAGTGATTCTCAACCTTTTTCATATCAAGGAGCCCTAATTTAATACACATTAGGGCCACAGACCCCCATTTGATGAGATTTTCTCTCTCGGACCCAAATCTGAGGATATTTTTATTGTTAGATATGATTTTGTCCAGAATTCCATGACTATCTGTGTTGTAGGTAGAGAGATAACAGAGCAGTCATTCTTCTACATTCTCTACCTGTGTTAACTTCTTGTAAATGAAATAATGCTGAAATCTTACAATTCATCAATTTGCTGGGGACCCCTTGGAACCCCCTCAAGGACCCCTGGTGGTCCCCGGACCCCATGTTGAGAACCACTGCTCTAAGACAGTGGTTCTCTCTCTTTTTGGCTTGTGACCCCTTAAAACGAAGTGATGCCTCTTCGCGCCCTCCATCAAAGACAGTCCAACCAGAGAATGATTTTCCCTTTTCAGGTTGTTTCATCTGAGCTCAGAGAAAGCCTAGAGGCTGAAAACTATTCAGTATTTCACCAGAACAAAAGCAAAAATTAGCGGAAAATAACCCCCATAAAAAATAAACATGATCATGAAATTGTACGATAGAAATATGTTTATTTCTAAATCATCTCATGACCCCCCAAAATTATCTCGCGACCCCCGGGGGGGGGGGTCCCAACCCTCAGGTTGAGAACCACTGCTTTAAGACATACACACATTTTTTTTGATTTGTAACTGTGGTGATTGTTCAGAACAGAAGACAAAAGGATTGTTTTGCAACTGTTTGCTGATTGATCTTCATAAAAGATACACATCTCTTCTGACATAAGGGAACATTTACAAACTAAAATTTATAATCTTTGACTTGGTATGTATGTTCCCTCTTTCCTGAAATTGTTTATGACCTCACTGACATAGAGATATTTTGCAATAGCTCAGATAATTTCAAGCAACCAAAGAACCAAAGAGCTGTGGGAAAAAAAGGTGTTAAACATCTAAACATCAACTCTATCCTCTTCATCTAACACCTTCACCTTCCTCACTCTGTTATCACACTCCTCATCCCCCCTGTCGTTCAGTATCTCCACCATCTCCTCCTCCGTTTCCTCCCTCCCTCCCTCCTCCCTTCCCCTCCTCCTCCACCTCCTGCATGTTCGGACCTAATCCGTCCTAAGTGTTTACAGACCGCTCCGTTCCTCCAAGGCAGTCAGCTGGTCTTTCTCAAACAAACCCAGCTGCCATCCCCCGACATGTGGCAGTATAAACTCTTTGTTTGTTGCATGCTTAGCGTCACTGTAGGCCACTTTCTGTTCTTCCTGCTTTCCTCCATTGTTGTTGTTGCGGTGACTCTTGTTGCTCTGTGGCCACTAGCCTCACCTTGACAGCCACAACCAGCTCACCAGGGAATGGTGATGTTGTTAATACTGTGAATAACTTGCTGAGTGTATTGTATTATTGTTTTGATTAATGTTTTGTGTCATTCTTTTCATGTCAGATCTGTCGTCGTCCCCAAAGGGACCACAGTGGAAATAAGCCTCTGGGGCTTTATTGTGTTATCCTGACTTTTTCCTTTTATGCACTCAATGCCTTGGCAGAGCCGGTGTTTTTAAAATGAAACTGTCAAATAAAATCAATCAATCAATCAATAAACGCTCCAAAACATCCCGAACATCACTGAAAAGCCAATTTAGGGCAGGCAAACGATATTGGATGACATACATATATGATCACAGACAGACACAGACTGATAATATACAATACTAGGGATGGGACGATATACTTATCTCACGATGCAATTTGATACAAGATACGGGGTTCACGATTCGATAAAACTAAGATACGATGTAATAAATGAAAGTTCAATTCAAGTTCAATGTCAACAAAGCATGACTGTGCAGAATTCTGTTTATTTCTGAGCCACAGATCTTTCTAGCGATGGCATTGGCTCGCTAGAATGTAAACAACAATTTAAAAATGTCTTTACAAAGTACAAATAATATAATTTGGATGGAGAGCGTGTGAAACTGTGATGGTCAAGAATCTCATTTGTGATTACAGCAGAATAAAATCGAGCTAATATCACGTTAAATTTTTCTGCCCCACAATACATATTGTCACATTTTTGTATTGCAATATATTGAACTTTTATATATCATCCCATCCCTATACAATACATCCTATTTATAATTAAATTGTGGAAAAAATTGCATATTGCAGATTTAACAACTTTGTGAGTTTGAAGCATGCAATTGCTGCAACAAAAGAGTGTAAATTCTCACTCAACCTTGCTTGGAGAAACAATAATAAAGGTAAAAAACATTTGGGACACAACACAAGGGGGTCAAAGGTCAAACTACAGGGAGGGGAAAGGGTTAAAGGGA
Source organism: Centroberyx affinis (assembly GCF_046629955.1). Taxonomy (NCBI): domain Eukaryota; kingdom Metazoa; phylum Chordata; class Actinopteri; order Beryciformes; family Berycidae; genus Centroberyx; species Centroberyx affinis. The sequence continues at coordinate 46,438 of NW_027278729.1, read as the reverse complement.
GGGGAAAAAAGCAGAGAGGGGTCAAATGAGGGAGAGAGAGGGAAGAGGGAAGAGAAGGTCAGAGAGAGGAGAGAGGAGCGGGTGAGAAAAAGGGAAGGGGAGGTTGTGTGTGTGTGTGTGTGTGTGTGTGTGTGTGTGTGTGTGGCTTGTGGATCAGCGCTGTATGTTTTTCTGTCTGAGCTGTGGATCAGCGGCAGGACAGCAGGCAGGGAGGAAGCAGGATTGTCAGCGGGATGAGACGGGATTAAAGGGACAAGAGTGGAATCTGGAGGTCCGGGCTCAGATTTGGGTCTTTACCCCTTGAACGTAGATCATAGGAATAGCTTTCGATCTGTGGGGGCTGTGTGTGTGTGTGTGTGTGTGTGTGTGTGTGTGTGTGTGTGTGTGAGAGTGTGTGTGTGAGCGAGAGATATGGGAAGTGTTGTGGGAAGCAAAGTCCAGCACTACCCAGATGCTTCATGCCTTGCCTAGGTACACAAACTTTGCTTGATTGCCTCTCATTTGAACCGAAACCTCTGACACGCACATGCACACACACACACACACACACACACATACACACACATGACCACAGATACATATGAACTCATAAAACACACACACACACTTTCTCTTTCTCAAAAATTCTTCTTATACAGACAAAAGCTCCCACACATGAACTCTAGACTCTCTCTTTCCACTCTCTCTTTTACTCCTCAAATTCTTCTCATTAAGACGAAAGTTGACACATATGAACACATGAAACATGCGCACACACACACACACACACACACACACACACACACGCACACACACACTTTCAAATTCTTACAAAGCCCAGAGCTCCATCTCTGTCACAGTGTTTGTTTTGAGAGCATGAGAATTACTTTGGGAAGCCCTACATTCAATCTTTCTGGATCTGAGGAAAACGTCTCCTCCTCCTCCTGTCTCTCCTTATCTTGTCTCTCTCTCTCTCTCTCTCTCTCTCAGTAATGTGTCAGATAAGACTCTCACCCTGTCTCTCACTCTTCCTCTTCACCTCTCCATCCCTTTCCTCCTCCATCCTTTGATCTCTGCGTTGAGGTTGTTTTTTTTTTTAGTCCTGACGCTCTGCTTAGCTGCTGTAAATCAAAGTGTCTTCCTCAGTCTGGCTCACAGGCCTGCATGCACCTATGTATGGATGTTTAGACCTGCACACACACACACACACACACACACACACCAGCAGCAGGTTAACTCTTGCCTGCCGGCCTCAGCAGTGTAATTTATGAGTTGTAATTACAGAGGTGTCAAAGGAACAGAAACAGTCCTGCTGCATAAATGAGCGACATGCTGCCGTAGGTTACTTCCTGTTTTTTGCCCTGTTCACCTCATTGGCTGAACTCTTTCTCTTCATTACAGGCCACAATGTATGGGAATGTCACCAAATATCAACAATGATATCTACCATTTGAAAAATGATACACCTACTCCTCGCCTAATCCTTGGTAGAGTAAGACAAAATTTAAACAAATCTGGTGTTTTTTGTTTTTTTTTAAAGGATGGTGTGTAACTTAAGTCCTTTGTTGACAAAATGATAACACTTTTACAGACTGGAGCCTATTTTTTTTTAGAAATATTGAATGATTGACTTCAGGTAATCATTTTCTGTCTCACACACTGTCTACACTTGCATGAGAATTTAATACAACGCAAACAAAGGTTTTCTTAACCGAAGCGTTGCATTAAAGTATCATACAAGTGTAGACAGTGTGCGGGACTATAGTTCTTTCTCAGTATTTACCTTCTTGGTTTTTGTCCCATGCACCTGTCACTCAAATACCTTTAGGTGTGCAAAAATGTATTTTTCTTTAATTATTTTCTGTCCAAAATGAATATATAGTGACTTGGAAATGGACTCTTTGTATATGAAACCGTGAGGAAATGCCAAAGGTTGAACATATCTGACAGAAATGAAATGAAATGAAATGGTATGAAAGAAATGGATTTCATGGCAGTAAATGACATTGTATTGCAAGAATCTAAAGTAATTCTCATATCATCAACAGAGTTATGCGTTTCCGTCTGTCTTGGTGTTAATGCTGACAGAGTTAGGGCCTCGTTTGCCTCCCACTGGGGTCATGTATCCCGAAAATGTGCACTCTTGGTTCTGTGAGGCACTTTGGATGAAAAGGTCCACTAAGCCAGTGATTCTCAACCCTTTTCCTATCAAGGGCCCCCATTTGTCTCTTGGACCCAAATCTGAGAATATATTTATTGTTAGATATGATTTTGTCCAGAATTCTATGACTATCTGCTTTGGACGCAAAGATAACAGTGAAACTTCTTGTAAATGAAATAATGCTGAAGTTTAACAATTCATCAATTTGCTGGGGACCCCCTGGAACCCCCTCAAGGACCCCTGGTGGTCCCCGGACCCCACGTTGAGAACCACTGCACTAAGCGACACACGTGATGTTTTGATCTTCAGGCATCCTGTCGGTGTCTCTGATGTTGAAAATGACTTCAAAACCAAAACCTCTCCACTGTCCATCTCACCATTCGTCCATCTCACTTCTATCACTCTTCTTTCTTGCTTCCTCTTTCCCCATGTTTCTCTCTCTCTCTCTCTCTCTCTCTCTCTCTCTCTCTCTCTCTCTCTCCCTCTCTCTTTTTGTTCTCTGTCTGAACTGTGTTTCTCAGTTCTGCTTTCTGAACGCAGCCCAATGAGACGGAACACAGTGAACCCTCCCGGGGTCGTCGTCATGGAGATCGGGGAACACCGACTCGACTGGAGGCCTCCCATTGGAGCGTCGGCCACTGACACAGCCAATTAGAAACCAGACCATTGTAACTATCATACCATACATGCTGATTTGATAATTTATGCCAAAAAAATTACCCCAAAATGTTTTTTCTTGTATTTTTGTGTCAAAATCTCTCAGAAAATCTTTAGTGGTGACATCATCGTGTACCAGGAGACGTAAATAAAAATTCCAACCAATAAAAACATCACAGATTTTTCCCATCAAATAAAACTGCCTTTGCTCTCTCTCTAACTGATCTCCCATTGGTTTACACGTTAACACTTTAACACTGTTTACACGTTAACACTGCACTTGTTCACACTCAGGAGAAATTACTTGGAAAAATCTAGTTTTCTCAGCTGTTGGAAGTTACAAGGAATGGTCTAGTAACTGGTTGGTAGAGTTTTGGTTTACAATATACTAATTTAGCTGTGCTGTATAAAAAATAATAGATGCATGAAGTGTTTACCCCTGTGTTGTCTACCTGTCAAGACCTAAAGAATGGTTTTCTGGTCCAAACCTTCACATGGATCATCATCTGCCATTTCATTGTTTTTCCTCCTGTCTGTGCGGAGGCCACATGTTGCGTTGGGGAGGAGAGAGCCTCATCACTGTTTACCTTCTCCATGCTTGGACCACAGTAACGCTGTGTGTGTGTGTGTGTGTGTGTGTGTGTGTGTGTGTGTGTGTGTGGGCCAGACCCCCGTCGAGCAGCATCGCCTCCCGCTGTGTGGACAGGTTATGCATGCCTGGAAGACTGGCTCACCAAAATAGCTTGTGTGTGAGCCGTGAAACACCACAATGTTTTTCCGTTTGGTAGATACCTTTCTTCCTTTCTCAATTCTTTACTGGTTGGTATTTATGTATGCCTCCTGGTACAAGATGAAGTCTCCACTAAAGATTTTGTGTTTTCCAGGAAGAAAAAGTGATGAGATTTTGATATAAACCGACCACTGTACACGATGTTGTCCTCTCTATGAGCACAGACTGATAATTATACCGATAATACTAATGTGAAGTTTGTTAAACTCATGAATGCTGTTTTAAATGCTGCCCACTGCTTCATTTTCCTCATTTTCAAAGATATCTTATAGTGTATAATATAGGATGCATCCTTTCTTCTTTGAGCTTTCATTGGCTAACAGAGCCAAGCTTGCTCCTTTCTGATCAACAATAAGGATAAGAATAAGGATAAGGATAAGGATAAGGATAAGGATGTTTGATTGTCATTCCAGAACATGTAATACATGAAAGGGAACGAAATGAGCTACTCAGGTCCCGGTTCAGGTAATAGGAATAATAAAATCAAGAAGAAAGCACACAGTAAAAACACCATTATAAAAATAAGTAAATAGATATATAAATATAAGTATAAATATAAAGTGAGCAAAGTGTGAGGATAGGAATAAGACTGTAAAAATCTGAAAAATAAACAAGGTGCCAAGTGGGCCCAAACTGCAAATTGCAACATGCCCTGATATGAAACAATAGTAGTGAGAAGCAGCAATTGTTCAGTGTGATTTGCAAGATTTTCAGTCTTAAAGTGCAGAATTTCTCAGTCTCAAATTGCAGCAATGCCCTGATATAGAGTAATAGTAACAATAGCCGCAATTATTCAGTGTGATGCAGAATTTATCAATCTCACAGCATCCGGGAAGAAACTGTTGGACGGTGAGCGTTTCTTCTTCACTGGTTGTTTTCACCCTCTCAGGTGAAGTGAAGCTGTACAAACAGCATGTGTCACTCACTACAGTCTAGAGGTTTTCCAGACTAAGCAACCGGCCTGATCACTCATAATGAACACAAACACTGACCAGTCATTATGAGCTGGCACCGGGTTTGTCAAAGTCTGCAGACGGCTCGAAAATAACTGAGAGGAAGGAAGAGAGAGAGAGAGAGAGAGAGGGAGAGAGAGAGAGAGGGGGAGAGGGGGAGAGAGAGAGAGAGAGAGGGAGAGAGGGCGTGTCATTTCCTACCATCAAGTCCATTTCATTCATACTATTTGGCTGCCTCAGTTATTGTGGATGGTATAGATACAAATCATCTGCATATATAGTCCATTTCCAAGTCACTATCTATTCATTTTGGAGAACGAAATTATTACCAAGTTCATCATTCAAGTTCATCATTCAATATTTCTAACAGATGATTCAGTCTATAAGTGTTTTATCAATCATTTTGACAACCAAGGACTTAAGTTATCTACCATCCTTTAAAAAAAACGCCATAATTTGGTTTAATTTTGTGTTATCAAGCACTTTGTAAGAGTAGGCGTGTGCTTCACTTAACCACAACTGAGCAGCATGACTCGTTTTTTTTTTATATATTCTTTCTTTTATTTTATTTAGTGTACAGTTCAAACATAAATGTCACCATTTGATGCACCATACCAGATTATAGCTGCAAGCTAATTCACATCTGGAGTCCCTTGGCAGGTCAAAGCAAAGAAACAGTACAGTACATACAAAGTTATACAAAAAAGAACACACAAGACACGAAATACAAAACTACACAAAAAAGTACATCACAAATGTATGCTTGTCAAGTCATGAAGACCATAAGGTAGAATATTAAAGTCAGTGAGTACAGAGCTGAGCAGCTTTTAACAGACTTTTTGAGTTGGTTTTGAAAGTGCTGATAGAGCTTATTGTCAGAATCTGCTTTGTCGGCGTTCCTTTATGTGCTAGAAGTGTGATTTTCAGACTGTTCCTCCATACAATGACAGTGAATGGAGAGAGAAAAAAAAACCCCACAGTTGTCCAGTCTCCTCTACCGGAGCAACAGATCACAGAATCACTGATTTTGGAGGAAGATACACAACCCAAGATACTACCACACTTCATCATCACTTTAACCGGAAGGTGACTAGGGCAAAATTACAGGAACTGTGGCAGATTTAGCAGCGAGGCCTCACTCACTGCATCGGGTTTAGTTTAGGAAACAAGTCTGTGGCGCTCTTGTTTACCTCGCCGGCCAGAGCATGATGCAGAAATACAGCCAGAGGTTCAAAGAGCAGCAGTGTTAGTCAGAGTGTTAGTTGAAATCCTCCTGCATCAGCTTTACTTTGACTTTACTATTCAGCTTCACTCCATATCTCCACTGCACTGTATCTAACTCTCTGCATTCATCCCATCAACACTCACCCTTTAAACAGTATAACGAGTACAGCAATCACTTTATGCTGCAGTCACACACATGTAAGGACACACACACACACACACAAACACACAGACACACAGACACACACATACACACACACACACATTTCAGTTAATACCTCTCTGACCACAGTTTGTCCACTTCAGCTCCTGCCAACCAGCACAGCTAAAGGGAAAAGGTATTGGGGAAGACATGGTGGTTTACCCTCATCGTGGGAGGTATGGAGGGGCCACACACACACACACACACACACACACACACACACACACATCATTCCCTGCAGATATATTTAGATGTAAAGCAAATCAGCAACTCATTGCTTCTGGTTTTAGAGCGTTACCTGAATTGAGACATACTGTAGTTTCCCAATCCAAAATAAAACCTAAACCAAATCAAGAGGTGATGACTGGTAGTTGTGGATGTTGATTAGACTGATCAATACTGATCAAAACTGATCAAACTGACCCACAACAGGTGTTTATATAGTTGACATTTCCAACCAAATTCAGACAATAAATATTCAATAATTGCTATATACACTTGATACACCTGGTTGATGTGTCGCTCTGTTCTGATCAATCTTGTATTTTTGCAGCTTTGGTATCGCCTGTCATAACGTAATGTCATTTAAATTAACATAGCTAGCTTGCGAGCTCTAATTAGGTAGCAATAATCAAAAATAAACAGAAAAAAACTTAACATCGACCTCGATGGATGCAGCCTTTCTCCATCGTTTGTTAGACGTTTATATTCCTGTAGTCTTTCCAATAAAAGGTAAGAAAACTGAGGAGCTTTGAATAGCTGTAAGTAGTGCTGAAATGACTATTGTACTTGATTCATTGATTAGCTGATAGATGGAAAATTAATCAATTATCATTTTGGTAATCAACTAATCGTTTTGGTCGTTTATCAAATAAAAATACCAATCATTGGCTGGTTACAGCTTCACAAATGCTAAGATGTGCTGCTTTTCTCTGTTTCATATGGTTATGAAATGAATGCTTTGGGTTTTTGTCTGCTGGTCAGACTGAGGAAGACATTTTAAGAATCACTTTGGACTCCGGTAACTTGTGATGGGCATTTGTTATTATTTCTGACATTTTAAAGTGAATGAGTAAATGTTTAATCGAAAAAAGATAGATTAATATCAATATCAATCAATAATAATTATCCTCTAGAGGAAATTAGCGGACTTGTGGTGACTTGTTGATCATGTTGCTCGCAGTGTAAAAGCACAATAACATTCAGCATTTTCTGACATTTTGACACTTTTCGCCCTCCTCCTGACCCCCTGACACATTGAAGACACTGAGACTGAACTCATTAAACGTGTCCTGGATGAACTCACTTCATTTGTACTTACAATAAATTTAACGCGGCAACAAAAACCTGCAGACGCTGTAACACACTCAGACGGTGGTCTCCCTCCTGGACTCAGCATGTTCGCTAATGACCCCGGATCTGCTCTGCCGTCATAAAACACAGATAAATGTTTACAGTCTAGAGATGACATCATGAGAGTTACGGTCTGGACAAATACACAGGTGCCGCTCGCCCGCCCGCCGCTCCGCTCTCTCTCTCTCTCTCGCTCTCTCTCCGCTTCCTCCGGCGAGAAAAACTCGACTCTGAGCGCCGGGATCCTGCGTCCACGTTTTAGCTCTCTTTCATTTATTTTGTCGGCCGCTGAAAACATAAACTTTTACTTAGCTGTGTGTTGTTAGAGTGTAGAAGCCTTTTTCCATAGAGGAGGCCGGGGATGGAGGCAGAGTGTGTGTGTGTGTGTGGGCGTGTCTGTGTTTCTTGAGTTGGGGGTTTTCCTCGTCTATCCTGTCACTGACAAAGGAGTAAGAGCTTGTGTGTAACATTTTATCATCAATAACTCATTACCATATACATTTTGAGACATTAGTATAAACCAGAGCATCAGTGGGCAGCCTGTCAGCCTCTATCAGCCTCTACTCTGCATCCTCCATTGTTTCTCCACCTGGTGGATCTGGAGGGAAATCTGCTGGATCGCTTTACGGCACAAAACAGGAAGAGGTTCTGTTCTTCTGGCAAACAGTTTCAACGTTAGCTTACCTCATCGAAATGCATATTTACTGTTATCATTGGTTCCTATTCTTCTTCTTGCCTCTTTCGAAACAAATGCCAGGGAGGGGGGGCAAGTAGAAACATCCTCGAGTGACATGAAGCAAAGGGGGTGTTGGAGCCATTATGCCTTTCTTTGGAGTATTCTCTTTATTCTTTATTCTACTATTGAGATTTGTTTGCTATTTTGGATTGTTTACATATACTAATGTTACATGTGGATCCTTTAGTCCAGAGTACCCCACCTTGCTTTAGTCCTGAGAATTGCATGGGGAGGGGAGGGGCTATGTTCAGGCAGGTGTGTCAGGTAAGATAGACAGGAAGTAGGGAATGGTTTGGGGGGAAAAAATGTTTGGTGAGGGACTAGGAAGGGCAGACATTTTCTTTGAACCACATTAGTTTTGAATCCTGATTTATCTTCTTGATCCTTTTTTATTTTTTCCTGAAAATGACAAAGCAAAAAAGACTGATTTGCATTTTTTGAACTACCCTGATCATTTTTGGAAGTATTTAATAAATACTTGTTATTTTTTCAACATAACTTGGACTCATTGGATTCTTCTTGGATGTGCGTATCAAAGTGTACCTAGTCCCACCAATAATGGAAAACAAAATGGAATGGAAAACAAAAAAAGCTGATACAGGGGGTTAAGGGAAATGTGGTCTTAATTTGGAGAAACACTGGCACTAACAATACCACTGGAGTGAGATAGAGGTGACCAACCACAGTCTAGTCTTGTTTGTTTACAGTAATTATACAAATATATTAAAATAATTTCTAGTACTTTGCCGGTGCAATAAAACATTTATTCTTGGGTCCTTGTCAAAAACTCACAATAACATGAAGAAGATTCTCAATCAGTGAGGACAGCAACTCCCAAAGCTGGACTGCAACATTGTTTCTCTTAAAGAAGCTCTCTCTATTGTTAAAAAAAAAAACTTGTTTCGACATATTGGCTTTGTCAAAGTATCAAAGTTATTATCATATTGATGTGTAAAAATGCTACATGCAGAACCTTTAAACTGGCAGTGCTTAACAGAAGTTTGTGCTGGCTGCTGAAAACTTATTTGAAGCACGGTGCCCTTTCTGCTAAAAGTTTTTAACTTGTGGTGTTCAGCGCTCTGAGTGTTATGAAATGTCAAGTACCCCTCCCCTCCCCTCCTCCTCCTCCTCCTCCTCCTCCTCACCCTCCCAACTCTCCCAGTAACATACAGATGTGACCACTGCAGCAGTCCCAGTTCTTTCTGCCTGCTTGCTGAACTCATGCTGCAAGTTTTCCGCTCTTTTCACTCGTCGGAAGTTACAAGGAACGGTTAAATTGTTAGTTGAGAGTTTTGTCTTACAGTATACCAATTTGGCTCTACTGTATAACATTAAAAAAGACCTGACAGCAGTGGTACTGCAGGCTGGATGCAGGGTAAACTTTAGCATGACTTCTAAAATGGCTACCGCTGTGTAAATAATCTTTTCTGCTGAGGTTTCATTTTCCTCTGAATCTCATTGCTGTCACACCCGCTTCTCAAACAAGACTGACGTCCTCCCTCGTTAGACATTCAGCAGCCGCGCGGTAACCTGAACCCTGCGCACACACACACACAGACACACACACACACACACACACACACTTAAACTCACACAAGGGCGACCCACTGCCACCACACTCCTATCACAACCCCTCTACATCCCGTGCTACATTTCGGCGTGCACGTGCGTACGCTTGTGGACGAAACCCCCGTGCACACATGTCGCCTACACTCAGTACCAGGCCCGGGATCTAATATCCCCTCCCATTGGAAACACATGTGGAAGTCTGACAAAGCCAGGCATGTTCCCTGTGCCATGTATGTCAGCAGTCAGTCAGTTTCCATGCTGTCTGTCTGTTTTTTGGGCCCGCTCCTCTACAAGGCAGCGGGGTTTACAATCTGTCCCGGAGACGCCTGTCTGCTGCCCCGCTCTGCTCAGACATCATGTAGCCGCTCAGTAAATGACAGTTATTGCTGTTCAGTTACCGCGTCATTGGTATGCAATTGGGTGATTGTGTGAATTATTGGATTATTAATGGCTGTTATGTTTTTATGCTCGTAGCAATTACAGATCTAGCCACAGCAGAAGGCCCAGGTCTGACTGCATCTGCATCTGCTCTGGTGATCTGGCTCCATCCCCAACAGGAACCGGCTGCAAAAATCGAGCTTTCAGACCCTAAAGCCCGGTCTACACCAGAAGAGACTCAGCCGCATTTCATAGTCAAACGTAACATAAACGAAATTTATACCATGGTCTGGGTGAATACTCGATTCTGATTGGCTGCAGGGTGTCCATTAATTCCTGATAATGGACACCTACTAAGTAGTTCCAGTGAAACTGTCTGTTCACCGTACAATTTGTATGTTCGTGAAAATCTTGATATTGATTTGGGAACAATGACATGGCTGGATAGCTAGCTAGTCTTGTTGTTAAACATACTGTCAAATTATATTTACTGTTTGTCAACCGTACGCAATGTTATTGACTTTGAATGTTGCTAGCATAACGTTAGCTTTCTGGCTCATAGCTGAGCCAAAGGGTTCTATGAGCTTAGCGGACTAGAAATATCTCCTGCTGCCAAGTCGTATCTAAGGTTCGTCCTATTTACTGGAGTAGTGAACAACGTTTCCATTGCATAAGAACCTTATGGGACGGTAATGATTGTTCCAGGTTGTTCCTTGACGCAAAGTAGAGATTTTTGGGCAGGCATTCAACACCTACATGGAGACACATTTTGACCCCAAATAGGTGTCAAATAGCGTCAGTTTACATGCAGAGACGCTACCTTCATCAAAGTATAAAATAAGCTTCACCTGCATTTTCTAATCGTCCGTCTCTTGGAACAAAAATGTATTTTAATCAACGCTGCTGTCTAGACCGGCTCTGTATGCAACAGTTCCAGTTCTCATAATATTTTCACCTGTAGTGGCGGAGAGCAGGGTAAACTACAGAAAAGTAAATGTGTATTTATTTGAAACAATAATTGCTATGTGTACTGAAGGCTGTTGGGCATCCATGGAAATTAAAACATTTTCTGTTGTTAATACAGTTTTAAAAGTACGACCCATCGAGAAAAAGTTTGTATTTTGGCACAACTTGCCCCAGGGTAAGGGGTAAGTTGTGCCAATACGCTGACTTTTTAATGGATTTTAATAAATATGTGCCATTACAATAACATGTTATATTTGAATAAAATTGACATAATTTGTTAGTTTTAAACCAACTGATGCCCAAAATCATTTTGCTGAGTGCCCAGTGCTGACAAGGCTCCTGCAGGGAAAGCAGAGCTCAGCGGCTGGAGCAGCTTTCACCTTCAAACCTTCAAACCTTCAAACCCTGAAACCTTGAAACCTTGCACCTTCCCAAAGTGCCAAATTTCCGCCTCGGTTGGAACAGGCTGGCACTCCGGTTGTTGGCCTTTGAGAGATTGTGGTTGAGCTTTACTCGACTCTATTGACTACTTGTCTTCAGCCACATAGAGGCTTAAGTACACCGACCAACTGAAGCTGCCTCCGCTCTCTGTTCGCCCACTGACTGACTGTTTACTGATTTGAATGACTGAATCATTCGCAAACCGCTCCTGACACTCGGTTTTCTCAAGCGGCTGCTAATCAGTAGTCGTTCGCTCTGAGGAAGCGATCCGGTCGGGCGAGGAGGTTTTTGAAAACCGGCGCGTTGTGACAACATGTTTTGGCGCTTTGTCAAAACCCGTCTTCGGTCAGCGCCGCCGGTTTGAGAGCTAATAAGTGGTGAAAAGCCTGGTCGGAGGCCCGGATGAAGCGGATTATTTTATGAAGAGGGAAGGAGAGGCAGGAGAGCCATCCGAGCATTAGCATGCGCGCTAGCCAGCGTCGGCCCCAGGAGGGAAACCCAAGTCTGGCCGCGGCGTCCCGACGGACAGCCTCCGCCGGGGCGAGCAGATCCCTGTTTCGGTTGAGCTGCTGAAAGTTGTGTGTGTGTGTGTGTATCTGTGTGTGTGTGTGTGTGTGTGGGGTTATATGGTGTGTGTGTGTGTGTGTGTGTGTAGCCGCTGAAAGATCTGTTATTCGGAGCGGTGAATTTTAATGACGTTTGTCAACTCTAATACGCAGAGCTGCCCGGCTGTGGACATGACTGGAGTTTTCTCAGCTTGCTTTGAGTTTATTTAAAGGAAGGGCTGGTTGGTTTTCAAGAGGACTGATGCAACATAGCTGGGTTATTAAGGCGTTATTTATAGATAGACAGAGAGATTGAAGCACACACACACACACACACACACACACACACTCGTCCTTATACTCACCATGGAGATCATGTGTATTGGAGGTGTTGCAGGAGAAGACCAGTAAGCTGTCATCACTCGTCATCTGATGAACAGCGGTGGAAAACTCCTTTCATCATGCTTTGTTGTCAGTCAGTCATGTTCCTGCTCACTGTTTAATAACCTGGATGGGAAGAGGAGGGGGGGGGGGGGCATTTTGACTTTATCAGCTCCTGTTTCAAAGTCAGTCTTGCACAGTCCAGTCACAGCAACAGTGTTATTATCCCTCTCTTTGCTATCAATTAAGTAACGCTTTACAATGGCCTTATTCCAGCCTATTAATCTAGGTATTTACCTATAGAAAAGTATTCTAAGAAATAAGAACAGAAAAGTATTTAGAATCAGAATCAGTTTTATAACTTGGTGGTTTGCTCCTGTAGGTCACAGTAAATATAAAACACAAAATTAAAAAAGTAGTATATAAAAAATATGCAAGTATAGGTAGTTTATTTAATGAATAATGAAATCATTAATCATAGTCATAAAATGTGATAAAATTGGAATACAGTGTTGGGCAATAGGCAGCTAGTTGTATTAACACAGTATTAACATAGTAGGCCTATTATTGTGCTTTTATAATACTTTTGCATATGTTAATACATAGGAATGAGTCCTTTGTATTTATTGATTTATTTATTTCACTATTTATTTTACTATTTTACTATGCATTGATTTTTAGGAAAACATTTTTAACATGGATTTGCTCCCAGTCCTGCCTGGATTGATCCTGTTACTTAATACTGTAGTTTTGACCTGCAAAGGAGGCTAGAATGTTTGTTTTTTTTTAAACACTTTGTTAGTGGGGATCAGGAGTGGGATCAGCATAATGAAAGGGGTCAAAGAGGTCACAAAGGTCAAAGTAAGGTTAGGAGGCCATTGCAAAAGTTGTACAAGTCCCCCTTCATGCTTATATGCAGAAGAGGATTAGAGCCACATGTGAAAAATTTATTTGAGTTCTGATTTTACTCTCAGAATTCTGACTTTATACTGCAGGAGATTCTTCAACGTTATTCATAGGAACCTAAAAGAAGGACCTGCAGCCTCCTGTCTCTGTTCCAGAGGGAACATGGAGGCACACATGTGGCACAGATTACCCTCTGCTGCGTAACACCGACTGCATTCCTCTGAAACCCGACAGGCTGTGAAACACTGCCCTGTCAAACTCCGAATCCCATAATTCAGCAGGAGGGACTGACAGCATCACCTTCTCCTCTTCCTCCTCCTCGTCCGTCCTGAAGCGAGGCAGGCCCGGTGTGTCTGTCCACAGCTCATCATCATCATCATCATCATTGTCAAGAGTAATGACACGCTCAAGTGGCTTCTTTGCGGTCCGTGTGTGTGTGTGTGTGTGTACTGTATGTTTCTCTCTCTGATCAGATGTAATGTATTTGTAATCTGTTCCAGTGTGCCAGCCTGGTTTACACACATAATTACTCCCTAATTCTCCTGTCAGTGGCTGAGTAATATCTGATTGACAGCTAATGAGCCACATCCCATTCTGCAAAGCCCCGCCCCTTGCCTCTGTTTCACTCTCCCCACAGAACTTCAATGGATAGAACGGTCATTCCCATTCAAATCAACATTCTTGGACAGTCTGAGCGGCGGCCATCTTGCTGTGACCCGTTGGACTAGCTTCTGTATAAAGCGACTCACAGCAAGTCACTGAGCTGAGAGGTTTTACAGCAAGAACCAAAGCAGCTTCTCTGTCTTCTTGCTGCCATGGATTGCTAACATGCTAATGTTGACTAGAATAGCTAGAGAGAGAAGTACAGTCTGTGATAAAGCTAACGTTAGCCTTGTCGCTAACGTTAGCTTTCAATTGAGTTTTGACAGTTTGCTGACAGACTCATCTGCTCAGTTTTTTTTTCTTTTATTTAGCACAAAAGAGTAATTCAAACAAAATATACATATAATGTATACCAACATCATAAAGAGCATGTGCAAGGAAGACCAAAGAAACCCCGAGGGGCTTATGGAGTGTCTCCCTTAATAACAATCATACATAATTACAATATAGTGAAATGAAACCCCAAAAAAGATTAGAAAGAACAAAACAATATAAACAAATCAATAGTTAAAGTAATACTGTTAAATAAATAGGGGAAAAAGTAGAAAATAAGTAAAAGAATACTAAAAGAAACCAAAAAGAAAAGGAAAAGCAGAGTAAAGGAATAAAGAGAGAAAACAAGAAAAAAAAAAAAGGAAAAGATTAGTTAACATGAAGTAATTAATTATACCAAAAAAGAGACAGCAGTATGATCACCTCAATAAACTTGATGAAATAAATACTGTTTGACAGCTTTTTTTAAACAGATTGGGTGTGAGATCAAAGAAATGAGGGGGGAGTTGATTGAAAACTTTGGGTCCTCTGAAATGAAGACTAAACTGAGACATGGATGTTCGAGTAAGTGTGACAGTGTGACAGACTTTACGGCCTCGATGTCCAGACTTGTTGTTGTTGTCACCATAGCAACTGACACTTAAAATTCCATAATCCCCATGCTGTACTAGCCAAATTACCATAGCAAAGAGTGGAAGTACTATTCTATCCATTTTATGTTCTGTGGTTACTCCTCTCTATTATGAAAATGTGACTTTATTGTTTACGTCAATTACAGGCCACCGTAGCTCAAAGGGACGGGAGGGATGAGGCAAGTGAAGTTGGTGCAATTTTGTCAATGGAGGTCGTAAATTACTTAATGCCCCTTTAATGCTGTGTGGCACTGAAATCGGGAGCGTATCTATGTTCCCAGGGTCCTATGTTCCCCAGATTTATATGGCACATAATGGGAACATGACAAAGGGTCCTATGTTCCCAGGGTCCTATGTTCCCCAGTTCTACATATTTGCCCTCCCAGGGTCCTATGTTCACAGGGTCCTATGTTTAACCCTAACCCTAACCCTAACTAACCATATTAAGCGAATACAGAGCTGGGGAACATCTTTTTCAGGTTCCCATTATGTGCTATATACTGTAGAGCTGGGGAACATAGGACCCTGGGAACATAGGACCTTGGGAACATAGGACCCTGGGAACATAGGACCCTGGGAACATAGGACCTTGGGAACATAGGACCCTGGGATCATAGGACCCTGGGAGAGCACATATGTAGAACTGGGGAACATAGGACCCTGGGAACATAGGAATGACTCCCTGAAGACATGTTGGTGAACTTCAATGACCAACATTACTTTGGATAGTGTTGGTTGAACAGTTCATCCGCTCTTTCAAGTAGAAACGTAGCCAAACGATATGTTGAGGAGGCAACTTATTCATAATTACCTGTATGTTGAACTCGGTTCAGTGAAGTAGCAATAAGATTAATAGCAATACGCATTGGCTTATATTATAGTGAGAGACTTTACTGCCTGAAAAATACGAGACACTGAGCTCGCAAAATGAAACGTCAACAGCAGTCCTCCTCCTCTGTTCTTTGTTACTGCCAACAGGTGAAAAGAAACTTGACTTTTGCAGTAAAGTTCAGCAAGCACACAGTAAAATGTGGGACTTCTGCAGTGATTACATCTGAGCTGTTCGAGATGGATTCTCATACAGTTTTTGCAGTAAATGTTGGGGAAAATGAGAAGCAAAGAGGGCAAAACGTACCGTCTCTCAGATTGCTTAATACCCCGTCTGATAGGTTCATAAGCTTCAACGACAGACCAAACAGCAATTTTTGCCGCCGTAATTGCTCAATTTATGACCCGATGCTTAGATATGAGAAGTTGTGCTCCATATTTATGCCAAAATAAGTAAAGTAATCAGACTTAGCGGCCACTGCAACTGGAAAAACAATGGGTTTATATATTTAAAAAGAAATCTGGTGATATTTTGTGATGGTTGAAAAAAGTTTGTACATGTTTTGAGAGGATCCCTTGCAATGACTGAAATCCCATTCCAAAGAAAAGAGTACAACTGTGTGCTGCCTTATTGGTTTTTATTTTTCGTGTAGACATATACAGTATGTGCATGTCTTTATGTGTGGTGTGCATGCATTTGTGCTTAAAGGCATGTTTGCATTTCTATGTGCATGCATTGAAAAATATACAGCTGGATGTGAAGTGTGCCCTTGTGCCAGGTTAACAGTACCAACCCTTGTGCCATATTCAGGGCGAGAGACAACAGTATCATGGTAACTTGGGGTTCAGGACCTCTGGAATTAGTCTTGGAAGAGTCCTCTAAACTTATTAAAGTCACTGGCACAATAAAACAGGGCACTGGCATGATTGTAAAAGTCCAGTTGAGCATTGAGTTGATCTTGGCTGTTGCCGTCTGTTGTGGGCAAACAGGGAGGATGTGTAACGAGGGGGAGATCCACTGAGGTCACGCACACCGGCGAGGCTGCAGGGTGAGAGAGTGCCTGTGTGCACGGCTTTAGTTTGCATGAACCCAAAAAACAGCCAAAAAACATCCATCTTAACAAGTCATTTAGTCTCATATTCAGCCTTCAGATCTTATTTTTCTCAAACCAAGAGAAACTTTCTGCCAGTGAGGAGGAACCATAATTGAATTGTGTGTGAGTAAACTAGGAAAAAAATGGTGTAGTAAATAAAATGTATAGAATGAGAAATGAGAAAGTAGAGAATGAGAACACACACACACAACAGACAAACCCATTCATACTCTCACCACTGTGTTTATTTTAATACCCTATTTTCTTGGAATTACATGTGTGAAAGCGCAGGATGGATAAATACATAATTTAAGAAGGTCATTCAGACAAGGATTTACAAGTTTGCTATTAATTCTTGAGGAATTGTGATTGATTTATAATTTTTGTGTTTGGCTTAATGTCTGTTGAAAGGATGACAATATAGTTTCTCTTCCATATGTACTTGATTGTTAATTCAATGAGATGAGCTGTTTTGTTTGTTGTGTTTATGTGGTTATAGTGTGTATAAGTGTGTATGACTGTATGTGTGGTGGACCCCAGGAAGAATAGTCAATGCTTATGCTGGTGCTAATGGGGATCCTAATAAAGAAAGAAAGAAAGAAAAGGAGAGATAGCTCCACTTGTTTCCAATGCAGCTTCACATGTTTCAGGAGTTTTCTAGAAATGAGTGTTCAGCCTGTTGAAACCAGTCAGAATAAGGCAGATCACTGCACTGACACTCAAAACAAGTTGATTTGCATTGGAAACAAGTGAAACTATCTAAGCCCACTAGCAGATTTTTTCACTTATTTTAAGAAAAGTACGATTTTAGGACTCAATAATAGACTAAATGACTTGTTAAGATGGAGATTTTTTGCAGTGCAGGGAAAGAAAATGCAATCATGTCACAATATAGAGGAGCTGACAGATGAATTGGTGCATTTAAAGCTGCACTAGGCAAGATTTGTATGTAAAAATACAGCTATATTATCAGCCTAAATCACAGAACTGGAGCTGTAATAGAAAAGAGCATCCCATCCTCACTTATTGAGACGCTGTAGATTCTGGTGTCAGGTAAGTTCACTTCTCCGCTTCCAGAAAGTGACGAATCCAAACTTCAGAGTGAAAGTCCAATCTGTCAGCAGAGAAAGCTGGACTCAGCGTTAGATCTTTTCCTCTCTCGTCTCTTTGGTTTCCTTCGGTGTAAAGCATCACAGACCGGCCGCTTGGTAAACATGAGCGTCCTGAGTGCAGTTTACTGACATTACGTAACATGATTTCTGGGTATTGAAGTTGCCTGTTGCTGCTTTTTAGAGCCGTAAACGTGCAAAGTTGCCTCGTGAAGCTTTAACCTGTCATATGAGTTGAGTTTGAGTTTAAAATCAAGAAAAGCCCAATCATCAAAACATTAAAAAGTCATTAAAAAATGATCTTTTGTCTTTTTATGCTGCACACCATGACAGGACGTCTGGCTCTTGTCATCTGCATGAGCTCAGAGCCTTTTTTTTTTTTTTTTTTTTTTTTATCCTTTTCACAAACCAGCGACCTGCTCTCTTCTCCAGCATTAGTGCTGTAAAAAGTGAGCAGCCCTTCACCCAGGATGAGAGAAAGATAATATATTTTATTTTATGTATTTTGGGAAGAGAAACTATATGGAACTATGACTGTATATGAAACATAAACCCATTTAAAGCTAATTGAATACAAACCTGAGGGTCGGGGTAAAAAAAAATATATATATATATGAGAAAGTGGGGAAAGGGCAAAAAAAAGGACATATCATGTATTAATGTTAACTGTTATATTTTTCCTACTATGAGGTGAGATATTCTATGTCAGGAGTATTATAAGAACCGAGGCCCCCTAACTTATTTTACTTGGATAGGGCCTTCACACACTACATACACACTCCATACACTACACACACACTGCATACACACTGCACACACTGCACACACACACAGACACACGCAGACACACGTCCTCCATCGCGGCGAGGCGCGCTCGGCGTCGGGAGGCGGGCGTTTTCGGGGGGACGGAGCTACATTATACTATAGTAGCGGCTTTTATGAGACAGACAACACGCCCGGCTCCAGCGGGAAAACCTCGTGATGGACAGGCACTTCACCTGAGCCAAGAGCCGGGCGGGTGAGGAGGGAGGGAAAATGAAATAAAATCAATACTCGAACATAACTTTTTAAATAAACATTTGCACTCCACGGACATTGTTGGCAGCGGGAGCCGGTAACCTGTCCCCATTGGTGGAACTCAACACCAGAACATTCGCGGAGCGCTGGCTCCCGTCGAGGTGATGGCTACTGGCAAGATGTGACGTGAATAGTATGTTCTGTTTATCCAAGGTAAAAGAAGAGAGAGAGAGAGAGGAGAGAGAGAGAGAGAGAGGGAGAGAGGGGGGAAAAAGATGGGGCTCGGATCCTGCAGTATAAAGCTAAAGCCGCTCTTTTTCCTGAGCGAGGGGTTTTCACGGCTTGTTGCTCATGCTAAAAGCCGCCTTAACCTCTGCAGGAGTGACGCCGTTTAGCTTCAAGTCACATTTCTCCTCTGACAGAGAAGACATGAGATTTAACTGCAGCCTGCGTTTCAGTGGCAGCAGGCTGTAGCTCTCCTGAACCAAGGTGTGGTTCAATTACAGCTTTTATTTCTGCTATAGGACATAGAAGACTAGGGACACGTTTAACACCAGAAAGGCCGAGGGATTTTGGGGGTCTAAGAGAAGGCCAACAAGCCATCAGTTGAAGGGGGTGAATATAACTACTATTTCCTGGTTTGTAAGTAAGTAAGTGAGTAAGTAAGTAAGAAAGATTTTATTTATATAGCACCTTTTTAAAACAAAGTGCTTCACAGGATACAGAAATACAAAAACACAATACAGAAAAATAAGCAACATACATATACAGCAATATACAAAAAGATAAATTACAGCCCCTTTACAGGGAAGGCAAATGGGTAAAAATGGGGGTTTTTTTAAGTGTAGAGAAAGTGGGTCTAAGGAAAGTCATGGAAAGCCATTTTGAAAGCAGATATTTCAATCAAAAAGTCAAAATCACCATCAATTGGCCCTGGATTGGCCCTTCTAATGTTGCAGGAATAGTTGAAGGGTCATATTCCAAAATGCTGTGTGTCCATTTTGGGTAGAAAATCAGCCAAATGTCATAAATGAGGGGAAGATATGGAAGAAAAAATCTTGCTCTCTTGCCCTTTCTATAGTAGTGCTATCACTCTCTCCACCTGCACATAAAACACACAGCTGAATGCAAGAAGTTCAGGTCCTGTTGTCCAAAAGGCATTCTGGGAAATGTAGGAAATCACTAACTGGAGTAGAAGAAGACGAGGCAGGTTGAGGGAAAGTCGGTACATCAGAAAAGCAAATTAGAACACTTCATCACAAAAAAAATAACTGCTGGAATACATTGAACATCTCAGATTGATGATATAAAACAGTGGAAGAGTATTTGAGGGGATTTTTCCTTTAAAACAACAGCAGACAGTCTGGGACTAACAGGCCCCAGTATGAGCTGGGTGGCCTGGCTGGCTGCTGGTCCGGCCTTCAGCTGGCCCAGGTGCTGCTGACTACTGTGGAAAACACCTCTCACTCTGCTCACAGCTGGCTGGACACACACACGCACACACACACACACACACACACACACACACACACACACACACACACGCACAGCTGGTTCCAGCAGTCACCCAGCTGCAGCAGCTGGGTGGACTGGGTCACAGTGAAACACCTGGAGCAGAGGATCAGACCGACCCGGTGAAGAACGTCATGGAGCTGGATTGGATTTAAAATATTTGAGCTGCTACTTGAGGTGCGTTTGATTTGTCTCGTCAGCCTCAAAGATGAGCATGTCACCCAGGAGATAAGAGAGAAGACAAACATCTCACTTTACCTTCAATTAGATTTTATATTAGTCCTGTGTGACTAAACAGAATCAAAGAAACTTAACCTATAAAAACATCTCAACCCAAGAGAGAAAGAGAGAAAAAACACAAACTTATTCAGTCTATTTGCTTATTAAAAGTGTATTTGATCACTAATTTCACGATGTGGAGCAGTATCAGATCAATTGAAACACCCAGCCCATGAAAAAAACAATAATTGAATAATCAATATCACAAACTGCTCAGTCAAAAAAAAAAAAAAAAAAAACGTGTTTATTTAGGATCTGCCACCATGTGACACTGATGATTTACAGGACGGAGAGAGAAAACACGCTGAAGGTATCCATTCACAATGTGTTGCTTTTAATAGAACAGGGTATGGGAGACCTCAGGGAGCCTGAAATGTCAAAAACACAGCACACACACACAGACATATTCCAACAGTATGCGCACACACACACACACACACACACACACACACACACACACACACACAGACAACACACACACACACAAAGGGAGACTAGGTTTCCCCACATTTCCATTTAACGGGCCGATATTGGCCTTTAATGAAATATCAGATAATCAGTAATGGGATTTATGTCAGATATGATGGAGGTTCCAGATACATTAAAACAGTTTGGAAAATCTGCTATGAAATTATAAGTATAATTTTCTATACACATTTAATTGTGTTTAATTGCTCAATAATTATCTATCTAGCAACCACCTAGTAACACCCTAACAACCACTAGTAATCGCATAGCAACCACCTAGTAACATGTAACAACCACTACTAATCGCATAGCAACCACCTAGTAACACCCTAACAACCACTAGTAATTGCATAGCAACCACCTAATAACACCCTAACAACCACTAGTAATCACATGGCAACCACCTAGTAACACGTAACAACCACTAGTAATCGCATAGCAACCACCTAGTAACACCCTAACAACCACTAGTAATTGCATAGCAACCACCTAGCAACACCCTAACAACCACTAGTAATCACATAGCAACCACCTAACACCCTAACGACCACTAGTAATCGCATAGCAACCACCTAGGGACACCCTAACAACCACTAGTAATCACATATCAACCACCTAACATCCTAACAACCACTAGTAATCACATAGCAACCACCTAGTAACACCTTAGGAGAGTCTTAGTGTTCCATGATGGTCTGCATCATGTTTCAGAGGCTTTTCCACTCTGACAAGAAGAAAATTATGGGGGAAACACTGAATACTTGTAATTTTTGGCATCAAAATGGAAAAAAAATATTGAATATCAGGACAAAATATCAGCTTTCGTCTGTTGAACTCCAATACACCCCATCCCACAGTTGCCACAAGCATACCATACACACACACACACTACACCATCACCACCGCTACCATTACCACCCCCCGCCCCCACCACCACCCCCCCGCCCCCCCTCCAGCCTCTGTGCTGTTACTGGAAGTGAGGGCAGGGTGTTTTAACAGCCTGACACGGGGCCAGACCCGCTGTGATTCAGACACGGTGTTGTGGAGATAGATGACACCGGTGTGGATGCTCTCCATCTGCGGTCGGCGCACCGACTTTCGCGCACGTACGCGTCCGCTGGCGTGCACGTGTGCCAGCAGACACACAGCATACACTCCAAAAAATGCAAACATACAGACAAATGCATGCCAGGCATCTCTCTCTCTCTCTCTCTCTCTTACTATTTATCTCACCCAGTCTTTCTTTCTTTCTTTCGCTCTCACACCAACATGCACCTGTTTTACTCGGGATTGACGCAGTTTGCATTAAGACAAAACCGACTCCCAAGTACACGCCGCTCTCCATGTGTCGCGTTTATAGGAAAATATCCATAAATCTCTATAAACGTCATGTTCCGCTGAGCTGCGTCTTCCCTCATTAGTTCCCTCGGAGAGCCTGCGTGTAAACACACCTGTCATGCGGCAACGGGACGGTCACCATGGAGAACATGACAGTGGATATACAGCTCTTCCTGGAAAACTAGAGAGAGCGAGAAAAAAAAAAAACGAGGTTTAGCTGGGATGTGAATGTGATTAATAGAAATGTCAGAGTTTGAAGCGCGGAGGCTGAGACGCCAAGAACAGCTGGGAAAAAAACGTTGGGTGGCGTGAGTGTGTGTGTGTGTGTGTGTGTGGTCGGGGGAGGGGGGTTGCTGCTGCCCTTGAGCAAGGCACTCAACCCACATTTGCCGCCCGGTGTCCAACAGCAGAAGACTGTGGTTGTGCTGGGCAGCTCCCAGGTGTGAATGTGCGTAACTGTGTGAGTGTGAAGCAAAGTGAAATGAAGCGTATTGTTTTTGAAGGGAGAATGGGAGGTCCGCTACTCCGAGGACTTTTTATTTTCTTTGCTTGTGACAGAAGCTGAGAGGAACGCACAGTAGCCGAGCCGCCGGCCCGAATGGCCCCAAGATGTCGCTCTCAAAAGCCTGATTTTGTCCTGCTAACTCTACTAGTAAGTTTCAGCCATGGACTATCGAAGTTGTAGATGTAAAAAGGTCCAAAATGCAACATTTCCATATTGAAAATACGATACACCCGCCTTAAAAGTCTAAATCACAAAGTGGGGCTGAAACAGGTGAGAGCGCCCTGTTCCTAATTGCGACGCCGTGAATTCAGAGCTCGTTAGTTATTTGCATTTTAAGACATGATGCTCGTTTCAAGAAATTTTCTTGTGAGCAGGCTGGATCGTTCTCTGTACCTTCCAACAGCTGAGTACAGAGAAAGCAATTCATTCAAACATTTCATTCATCGTTCAACCGTTCATCTTGGCGTTGGTGCACCAGTTGCACAGTCACCCAAATTGCTAAAAGATATTGACAAAAATCGAATAAACTGCGATTCATATCATCACAAGTTTTTCTTGTCATACATTTTTTTAGAACTTTAAAATTGTTTAAAGAAAAGGTACGGAGCCCCTAAAGTCCCGAAAGGTGATATTTTATTATCTTGTGCACACAAGATAAAAAAATATCACCTTTCGGGACTTCAGGGGCTCCGTAGAAAAGTGATTTTGTTAAAAAATCATTAAAAAAAATAGATATCAGTGTGCAGGATTTACTGAGTTTGAGACTGATGAAAGGTTTTGATTCATAGACCAAAGATTACCTGCAGCTCTAAAACTCCTTGTTCACTAATTGTATGAACCAAACTTGTTGAAGTTGCAGAAGTTCAAATTACTAAATTCAAATTTTTGATTTTGTTTTTTTCCCGATGAATTGTGTTCAGCTCTATTCAGGAGCTCAGCAAGCTTGCAGCAGAAAGTGCGACTTCTTCAATGGCTTCATCTGTAGTTTTGAGACTCGCTGGATCCAGGTCCCGGAGTCCTACCTCCAGCCGGGCCAATCGGCATGCGAGCTGCGGACGAGGACGCGTGGCTGGCAGCGCGGCGGCGGAGACCGCAGCCACCTCACGGCTCATGAAGGCCTCCATTCACCTCCGCTCACCCGGTAATCACGGGGCATGCGAGAGAAACTTCCCCAGCGAAAACAAGCAGCGTTTAAAGAGAAAACAATCGGCCCTCCCCAACAAATTCCTGCTAATTTGCCAGAGCCGGGCAGGAGAGGAGCGACGCAACTGATGGACGCCTGCCCGTCTAGCTGTGTGTGTGTGTGTGTGTGTGTGTGTGTGTGTGCTCGTGGCCAATGTGTGTGCACTGTTGGTATGTGTGTTTCTGCACAGTGTGTGTGTCTATTTGCACATGCGTGTGTGTGTGTGTGTGTGTGCCACTATATGCCTAAAGGGTGCCAGCTATCCCATCAGGCTTAGCTTTGACACTTCCCTGATGCATCCTGTTCTGGCGTTTCATTGGTCAAACTTCCAACATCCCCTTCCTCCAAACACACAGCCCCTCTCATCTGGATCCACATACCTCCCAGTCAAAAATAAATGTTTTTCTTTTTTTTTTTTTTTTATTGTGTCTCAATTTGAAATTTGATACGAAACCCTAAATTAAATTAAATTAAATATTTTCATCCCCGTTCATTAATCATAACTGTGGGTAGCCTAGGTGAATGACTTGTTATTGTGTGTCAATTTAACATGCAATGCAATATGACTCACAGTATAATTTTGACTTTCCATATTTATTTTTCTAGCTTATTAGAAATAGTACTGCTTGTTCAGCAAAGGACTGTAAGAGTGCACTGTGCTTTAGGAACATGTTCCATCCCATGGGGGAGGAAATGTGGGGGAAACCTTGTCTCGCTTTGTGTGTGTGTGTGTGTGTGTGTGTGTGTGTGTGTGTGTGTGTGTGTGTGTGTGTGTGTGTGTGTGTGTGTGTGTGTAAGCGTGCACGTGTAACCCCCTTTGGTTACAGTAGCCAGACTGTCTGAGAGATCAGCAGGTGGGTCTCGTCTTTAACACTTTGGACGTGTGTGTTTGTTTGTGTGTGAGGTTCAGGTGTTATGTGATGTGAGACAGAGGAGTGGAAGATTGGCATGGCGTGTGTGTGTGTGTGTGTGTGTGTGTGTGGTACTGAGGTCAGAGACTGAAGCTGGTGTTATGAGTATTTCATGGCAGCATCTTGGATGTGCTACTGGACACTGAATCTGCGGTGGAACAATTATTTTTCTAGACAAAATCTAGCAAAATGATTGGGATTATCATTTTATCCATAATCATGGATCCCTACTATTGATTGCATGTAAAGTTGATGATCCCTACAGTGGAGTCCAGTTTAATTTCACTATGATTTAAAGGTGCTACATGTTCCATTTTGTCTCTCAAAATGAAGACTTTTGCCATATACACCATTGCTTTCTCCCTGGTGTTGCTCTGTTTCTTTTAAAGAGCCAGAAGAAGAAGAAGAAGAGCAAATTACAGCCCTGGATAACAGCCAATATGAACTGTGACCAGGCAAGTGACCGTGAAGTTAAAACAATGCAGTTAGAATAGTGGAGCTGGAATAAAGTACTTCTAAAGTAAAAACAGTTCCTGTTTTGCGTCTTAAAGCAGTCTCTCTTTGTGCCATAAAGCAGTTCACCAGATTTTACCCCCCCCGCCCGGCCTTCTTTGCTTCGTTGGTCATAGTTTTTTTCTTTTGCTTTACTCTGTCACTCTACCACCTGTCATTGTGAGAAACTCCGAAAGCTTTAGCTCCGTTTGCTCTGGAAGAACAGAACCTCTTCCTGTTTTGTGCCGTAAAGCGATCCAGCAGATTTCCCTCCAGATCCACCAGGTGGAGAAACTATGGAGGATGCAGAGTAGAGGCTGATAGAGGCTGCCAATCTTCTCAGGGATGGTCTGGTTTGTTTACAGTAATGATACTAATGTCTCAAATTGAATGTGGTGAAGATTTATTGATGTCAAAATGCCACATGTAGCACCTTTAACTCACTATAAATAATCCCAATCAACAGGAACAGCCAGAACCTGGAGAAGGGACTATTGATGCTCAGAATTGAAGTCTATAACACTTTCGACTTAATCGACTCCGCCCCTCCCTCCCCAAACTCCTCTCTTCCTCCCTTCACCCCCCCACCCCCCACCTCTCTGCTCTCCCCTGGCCAGGCCACTCTACTCTTCCCTGCTCTCCTCTCTTTCCTCTTGCAGTCAGCTGGCGTGGAGAAGAAGGGCTCTTTGACTCGTGCCGAGGGAGGAGTGATGGGGGGGGGGGGGGGGGGGGGTCGGCCCGGTGCTCCTGGAGTCTGATAGTCTGGCTGGGCTTTTCCTCCAGGGTGTTAGGCAGTCAGAGAGGGAGATTTCTGGAGGAGAGAGCAGATTTCTGACTGCACACCTCCACCATGTGGACTGCAGACAGGGACGCCGCTGACAGACAGAGAATCACTGCAGATACTGTTATAATAACCTCTGTACGGTCAAAACTAGGCTGTGATCAACTAGGATGTTTTTTCCTTTCAAGGGAGTTGCAAGTCTAGCACAACACACCTGATGCCATGGCTCTTTGAGAACTAGAAAAGCTGCATTCCCTCGAGAAAAATGTGTGGTTAATTGTAAGCAAATAGTAACAGTAGTAGTAGGAGGAGGAGTTGTGGTACAAGTAGTAGCACAAGAACTAGTAGCACTAGCAGTATTACAGTAGTAGTTGCAGTATTAGTTGTAGCAGTGGTAGCAGTAGTACTAGTAGTAATAGTAAATGCAGTAACAGTAGTGGTAGCACTATTAGTAGCAGCAGCAGTAATAACTATTACAGTAGTAGTAGTAGCAGTAATAATAGTAGCAGTTTTATAGTAGTAGTAGCAGCAACAGCAGCAGTAGTAGTAATAATAGTAATAGTAGCAGCAGCAGTAGTAGTAGTAGCAGTAATACAGTATTATAGTAGTAGTAGTAGCAGTAATAATAGTAGCAGTTTTATAGTAGTAGTAGTAGCAGCAGCAGCAGTAGTAGTAGTAGTAGTAGTATTAGTAGCAGCAGCAATAGTTGTAGAAATAGTAAATGTACTCAGTAAAATCAATAATCAAATCAATATTACAAGTAGACTATAATGTATTCTGGAACTATGAGATAATGATATGATTGTAGCGGTAAAATGCAACTAGAAAAGCTACATTTAGCTATTAGCATGTTAGAAGCTGCTAACTCGTTCTAGTTTGACTGTTAAAGCAACAGCAACACCAGAATCTAAATCACTTTATTCAGCAAGTACAATAAATGTACAGAAATTGATCTTGGTCACATTAGCGCTGCAACATATTGATTAGTCACACTGTCACATATACAGTACAGCAGCACATACAGAGACAACAGGACCTCACATTTAGTGCAAAGGGACATTGCGGGATATAGCTTACAGACAATAGGCTATACATATCACTCCAAATTCACTCAGTGCATTCATTCCCAGTCCTCAGTCCCCCCCCACACACACACTCACACACACACTCACACACACCCCCGGTGGCAGTAGACCTGTATGCTGACACCTAATCCAGAGCCACGCTACCATAACATTTTCACAAGGGTCGCAGGCCATGCAATAACAGCTCCACATGAATTGGTGAACTGCTTCTTTATAAGAGGAACGACACACACAATTAGTGTTCACTGCTGGTAGGCGGCTGCCACTTTTTTCTGTGTATTTTTACAAGCCTTGAAAATAATCCTTAGATAGCGTGTGTGTGTGTGTGTGTGTGTGTGTGTGTGTGTGTGTTAAGTGTGAGAGATGTGCGAGTGTGTGTGTGTGTGCAATTTTGTTCTTCTATCATGAGGAAGACCAAATGTCCTCACAAGGATAGAAAGATGAAGGTGAAGTATAGGTATGGTAATACAAAAGTGTGTGTGTGTGTGTGTGTGTGTGTGTGTGTGTGTGTGTGTGTGTGTGTGGAGGTAGGCCAAAACTGCACAGCACTGGGGTTGTAGGTGTAGGAGTATTAGAGATAAGTCTGTTGATCTTTGTGGTCGGTCAGTGTCTGTTTACATTACAATCATGTGACTCTTGCCAACAGTCTGAGTAGCAACATGGTGCAGCTGTTTACATATGAGGGACAGTATACAGTCATTATGTAAGAGATAATGTACAGAGAGCGGGTCATTATCCCGCTTATTACACAGCTACTTACTAAAGAAATCAATAATTTGGCACAAAATATTGATTTAAAAATGATTTTATTGCTTCCACTACAAAAAATAGTCCATTAGATTCTACGGTTGTAACTGCGTCCATAGCAACATAAACTCTGTAGCCTTCTTAAGATTAGCCTACTTAGCGTTATAATTCATGTTATACCATGGTCTGGGTGAATACTTGGTTCTGATTGGCTGCAGGGTGTCCATTAATTCCTGATAATGTACACCTACTAAGTAGTTCCAGTGAAACTGTCTGTTCACCGTTCTAAATTAATGCGCTGGCTACATAGCGTCAGCCTGTATCTAAAATGAGTAACCATAGCAACAGTGCCTCATCCTCTGAACACCACAGGATGGCGACTGTAACACACAAGCTGCAAGAAGTACACTGCCCCTCTGAACTGACTGATACTTTGCATCACATACGGTAAGCGATCATCTCACATCCCATTCGCTATTCAACTCGCTACTTCAGGCTGCGGCCGACAGACACATGGCCCATCTCATTTGTTCGTGAAAATCTTGATATTGATTTGGGGACAATGACACGGCTGGATAGCTAGCTAGTCTTGTTGTTAAACATACTGTCAAATAATATTTACTGTTTGTCAACCGTACGCAATGTTATTGACTTTGACTCTTGCTAGCATAACGTTAGCTTTCTGGCTCATAGCTGAGCCAAAGGGTTCTATGAGCTGAGCGGACTAGAAATATCTCCCGCTGCCAAGTCATATCTAAGGTTCGTCCTATTTACTGGAGTAGTGAACAACGTTTCCATTGCAAAAGAACCTTATGGGATGGTAATGATTGTTCCAGGTATTAGCCTAACCCTCAGGTGTTACCAGGGAAACTGAGTTATGGCTTGTGGAAAAACTTTAGATTTTGATTACAAAACGCATGAAAATATAAATAAAGTCTTAATTTTTTTTTCTTTGGCAAGTGACCATGGTATGAGCAGGATAATGCCCTTCCTGGTGTCCATTATCAGGAATTAATGAACTCCACGGAAGCAACCAGAATACTCCGCTGCGTGTTGGATGGTTCTGGCCTCCCCGTCATCCATTAATTTCTGATAATGGACACCTCGTCGGGCATCATCCCTTACTTAAACTGAACATTTCCATTGATGGTGAAGTGAGACAAGGTGAATGGGACTTCTTCTGATGGAGTAAACGGAAAGCTAACTTAACCCTAACCCACAGGGTGTTGCGAATGAGCTGACGTCGTTAAATTTAAATTAACGGTTAAATTTACCGGACTTCTTTCTGCGGATTGATATGATTGGACGTGGTCCTCCAGAGTCTATGATCAGAACTGCATCCATAGCAATGGTCTGTTATTCATAGCAACGGTCTGTTATTCAGAAATAACAGACCGTAGAATGCCATAACTGACCAATTAGAATTGGTTATTCAACAAAGCTGTGTAATAATGCAGAATAAGTCCCGACGAAGCATTGTGGTTTTGATTCCGGTCAAGGCTTAATTTGCAATACTGACCTGCTTATTTCACAGCTACTTACATCATTCTCAAACATCACACAAAATATTCATTTAAAATGACTTTATTACAAACTAAATCAATTTTTTTTGTGTGTGAATGTAAATGTGGCCACTTTCTGTCTTCTTTCTTTCTCTCTTTGTCTCACTGTCTGCCTTTCCATCTTTCTATCTTACATCTTTCTCTCTGTTTTACATCTGTTACTGTCACTCCCAAAAGGACAGGAGTTCCATGCATGGCTAAATATTCTGCTGCATACGACAAATGATTATAATATTAGATATTCAAATGTAAACTACTCATAACAGGTACTAACTGGAAGGACAACATGACAGATTTCTGTAGTTTGTAAAGGAACAAAATGGATTGTTTAATTCCAGAATGAGACATCTGAAAACATTTATCCCCTTTGAAAATGCCTTTGAAATATTGACTGATGAGTTTCAGTTAACAGTTTTTTTTTTGTTGTTGTTCAAAATGGATATATATCTTTTTGGAACAAAACCCTTCAAATCTCTCAACCTCTCTCTGGCCAGCAGTAAAACTAATGACAAAATTGGAACAATCTGCTTTTTGAATGGCTACTTTTATTCCTCAAATGTAGCGATCTGTGGCCTAATTTGTCCTGTGGGACGCCACACACTCCCATAAAGCAGCATTAGTGCTGCAGTAGCAGGATAATGAACATGATTCAGACGAGGTGCCGGCCGCGGCTCCGCCTCCCAGGACCGGAGCCTGCAGGAGAGAGACAAAGAGCCGAGGGCAAACACACACACGTTTGGCTCGTTTTAAGGTCAACCTCAGTGTAATGTGATACGGATTTCCATCTGAATATTCAGCCAGTACTGGTTTCGGTGCACTAAATCAGTGATTCTCAACCTTTTTCATATCAAGGACCCAAATTCAGTCCACATTAGAGCCACGGACCCCCATTTGATGAGATTTTGTCTCTCAGACCCAAATCTGAAAATATGTTTTATTGCTAGATATGATTTTGTCCAGAATCCCATGACTATGTACTGTAGGTAGAGAGACAACAGTCAAACTATGATCAAAACAGTCATTCTTCTACATTCTCTAATTGTGTTAACCTCTTGTAAATGAAATAATGCTGAAGTTTAAATATTCACCAATTTGCTGGGGACCCCCTGGAACCCCCTTTAAGGACCCCTGGTGGTTCCTGGACCCCACGTTGAGAACCACTGCACTAAATATCTAATCAATTCATTATTCTCCTGTAAGGGAAACATGGTTTACATATATATTGATACATTCAGAACTTTTAAAAAGTATCTAAAAACAGATTTGTTTAGTATTGCTTTTAATTAGCCATTGTTTTTACTGTTTTTCATGTTCTAATCTGCTAATTTTCTGTTTCTGTCTCACTGTGTTTTAACTCTTGTGTGATTTCTAAACCGTCTAATGTTTTAAATTGACTTGTTTTTCTCTCGCGCTGCATTTTACCTTAATTAGTCTTTTCCTCTATTTATTGTAAAGTTTATTATATAGGGTTTAAAGCTGTACTGGGCACGATTTTATGTAAAAACACATCTGTCTTATCCACCTAAATCAGCTGGAAAAGCTGGACTCGCCAACCTTAGATCTTTTCCTCTCTCATCTCTTTGGTTTCCTTTGGTGTAAAGCAGTTTTCTGAGGTGATGTTACAGGATTTCTGGGTAATGAAGTCCTCAAAATTCAGCCAACGTTAAAATTGCATAGTGCCGCTTTAAAATAAACTCAGAAAATCTTTATACCACACAGGTAAACATGAGTCAATATGACCTGAGAACCTGATAGCAGCACTCTGGTGTTGTTGTGTTTTTATAATACATGCTTTAGGGAATTTATTGAAATTGGGAGCGTGTGCATGAACAAGCTGCTAAGACCTTTCACTTCAACACACCCCTCGTCCCTCAACACCTCCGGACTGTACATTAAGGCATCAGTCAGCGTCACAAGCAGTCCTGAACAGCCCAATAATACTGTCAGCATCCACACACACACACACACACACACACACACACACACAAATACCATTTACATGTTCTTGAATGTGGACAGGCTTTTGCGGGCAGACACACACTTTTATATGTTCCTGATTATGGACGAGCTTTTGCATGTAGAAACACACACTCAGACACACACACACTCACACACACACACACACACACACACACACACACACACACACAATCTGTGCACCAACTGAGTGAACATCCATCCACACCGCAGCATGTGCCAGGGAGTTGTGTAGGAGAGATTTATATGACAAGGTGGCAGACAGACAGTGGCAGCGCTGGGATCTCCCTGCACATGCTGACAGTGTTATTGCTGTGTGTGTGTGTGTGTGTGTGTGTGTGTGTGTGTGTGTGTGTGTGTAAGCCTTGTCCATATTCAAGCAAATGTAAATGGATTGCAGAAACATGTCCATGACTGGTATGTTGGCATGAGCTAGCTAAAAGGTTTTCAGTGCCAATCCTGACCCAGATAAACAGAAAGTTACTGTCAGCGTTGTACTGACAGGCCAGAGCTGATCACACAGTACATGACCACTAATTCTCTCTCTCTCTCTCTTTCTTTTTCTTTCTTTCTTTCTTTCTTTCTTTCTGACATTCTCTCACAGGCTTTATCTGCACTGTGCAAACTAATACTGTTTACACACTTGATACCCTTGATCTCTCTCTATCTATCTGTACACACAACTCATGCTCTTATCTTACTCTTTCTCACATATGCACACATATACACACACACACACACACACACATACGGAAATGACCCCCCTCCTCCCCCTATGTGTGTTTGAGGCTGTTAGCATTGGCCCAGCTCTGGACATACACAGTAGAAACACATTAGAGGATGGAGAGCTGTGATATCTGGTCTGCAGGCAGCACAGCTCCTTCCATCTCTCTGTGTGTATAACTATAATCACATAGCAACCACTTAGCAACATCCTAACAATCACTAGTAATTGCATAGCAACCACCTATGAACATCCTAACAATCACTTGTAATCGCATAGCAACCACCCAGGAACATACTAACAATCACTAGTAATCACATAGCAACCACTTAGTAACACCCTAGCAACCACCTAGGAACATACTAACAACCACCTAGTAATCACATAGTAACCACTAGGAACATACTAACAACCACCTAATAATCACATAGCAACCACTTAGTGACATACTAACAACCACCTAATAATCACATAGCAACCACTTAGTAACACCGTAGCAACCACCTAGTAACCTGCTAACAACCACTAGTAATCACATAGCAACCACCTAGTAACAAGGTGCTTGCTATGTAACCACTGCAACCAATAGTAATCAGCCTGACAAGAATCACATTCTGGGGTAAAACATTGAAAAGTGACATTTTTGGCATGAAATTGTCAAATTTAAAGAAGTTGAATATCAGCACAAAATATCAGCAATCAGCAGTTTCAGTATCAGTATCGGCCTTCAGAATCCTATATCGGTCTAACCCTAATGCTTTTCAGTGTGCATGTCATTTGTGCACGCGTGTGTTTACAGTGTGTGAAAGCCTGGCGAATTTGACTTGGCACAGCGCTCACAGGTTCATGGAAACCTCACCGTGTCACAAACCGTTCAGCTGCTCATGAAGTGATAGAGCTGAAGGGAAAATAGGGGGGGGGGGGGCGATACACAGCACAGGACATCCCAACGTTATCCACTAACTGATCATAAAAATCATACATACACACACACACACACACACACACACACCATGTAATGAATGCTAATGTCTTTCTGTCAAGTAGGAGCTAAGCCTGTGAATGGAACATGAAAGGCTCCGGCTCGCTCTGCAGTCCGGTGCCAGGATCCAGCCGCAGGCCGGGTCCGCCTGGCAGAGGCCTGGAGGTCTGCAGACTGTCTATCTGAGTCCACCAAACCACACACTGAAAAACAAACCGGCCGCCCGCTTCTTACAGGCTTACTCCTCATGTGATTTTACATATGTACGTATTTTATATATACATAAGAGGCGTTTCCTTCCAAAATGAGATATTCGCCATTTGGAAAAAGTAACACCTACACTGACAAAATGATTGATGGCACAAACTTTAAATAAATTATCTACTTTGGAAAAGATACAAGGTAACCTGGGTTCTTAGTGGACAAAATCATAACACTTTACAGACTGGAACTTCTATATTTTAGACATATTGAATGCAGAACTTCATATAATGATTTTATTTTTTTCCCCACTATATGGATACGTAGCATTTAGGAATGAAAGCCTTCGACTGTTCCTGCAAATCTGCATGTTAAATACGTCTTTAGTCTTATGTGCTAACAAAAGGAAAAGTTGTATTTGAATAACACATTGGAGAAGTGAGAATGTTTAAGTCACTACTGAATATTATTGATAAGTGATTAGATTATTTACAAAATTTTAGAGGATGGAATCATAAAAATCAGCTGACATTAATTGATTGACAGTAACACATTTTTGGCATAAAGTGTCGCCAGTTAATTGGATCAGAAATATATATTTTTTTAAATGGATCAGACTTCTTGACTTATTCCTAAATGACAGACCTCAGAATGTGTTCATTGGCCAATCAGAATTGAGTATTCAGTAAAGCTGTGTAACAAGTGATCACATGAGAAAGCCGAGGCGCTGCATTTACTATCTGACGGGAAAAAATGCCGTTTACCACAAAGATGAAAAATATGATAATACATTTGTTTAATAAAACTAATAAATATATTTTCCAAATCTTGTCTTGTCTCCCAAAATCTTCCCCAGTCTTTCGGTAATGACAGTTATTATCCTGGTGGGTAGCAGGTCTGTTTCGTCCCACTATCATTACTCTGTATTAATTGCCAGTTCAGTTTTGTGAGTCCCAGTGCTTGTGTGGCATCTCTCTCTAGCGTACCCAAAACCAACACACACACACACACACACACACACACACACACACACACAGAAAGACATACATACATACACAGCCTTTTCTTAACTACCCGTCACTGTTTCCCTGCTGTGCTCAACGTCATTTAAAATAACTAATATATCCTATAAAACCCAGCAGCAGTAGCCTGCCTGCCCGGGTTTACACGAATAATTAGCCGCAGGCAGACACGATTATACGCAGAGAGAAATATGGCGTGCCGGAGTGCATGGTACCGACCGAAGGTAATGACCTCATGTTGTGGAATTTCACTCGAGCGCTGTGCGGTAAACAACAGACGAGGGCTTTTATTCTGGAAACAAAACAAAACCAGCGCTGATCTGCGGCGGTTAAAAGCGGATTAGCACCGTTCTCCTTTCTCACAACGCTCTTCCTCCCTCCTTCCATCCCTCCCTCCTCTCTCTCTCTCTCTCTCTCTCCTTCTCGACCTTCCCTCTCTTCCCGACCCCTCGCCCTAAAACGAGTAGGCAGGGTGTTTTTGTGTACCGGACCCAGCGGGGTGATGTGTGGTGGGTTTAACAGGCTCAGCGCTGGGCAGCCTGCCTCCTGACAGCTTTACAGGCCGCTGGTCGGAGGTCGGAGGAGCCGAGCCAGCTCAACAAGAGAGACTGTCCTCCCCCAAAAAACTACCCCATAGGTGGTTTGTACAAGCAGCTTATTACGACCTATAGTTACGTTTTAAAGTTAAGCGACTTCTAGCGGTCGTGTAAATAACGACAATGTGCTGCGTTGGTCTGCGTCCACGTCACGTGACTGTGAAGTTGAAATAGCACAGTGGAAAGTCAGGGTGTTGTGGTCGGGGATGGGCGGATGGGCGTTTGTCTTCGATGACGGCGACCGGGGCGTCCTGCAGTTCCACAGAAGATAAAATCATACATACTAAACAGTAAAAAACGTCAACATCTTAACAACACATGGCTTCCATACACATACACAGTTTGCCTATACACATATACACATATACACCTACTGACAATGGCGACATATTGCACGACCCTCATGGCCAACATCTACAGTACATGTTAGTGTTGAGAAGCTTAATGGACATAGGCAGGAATGAATGTTTGTAACGGTTCAGCCTGCTCTTGGGAACCCTGAATCTTCTACCGGAAGGTAAGAGCTGGAACTCTGGGTGGAAGATGTGAGTTGGATCAGACACTATTTTCTGTGCCTGTCTGATAATACACTGCTCATAAATTGTTTGGAGGGACAAGTGTTTTTTAACCCCCATAATTTTCATAGCAGTCTGTACCAGAGGAGCGATCTGTGATTTCAGCTGTACCGTCAAGTTACATTCCACCTCTATACTCGAGTATTTACTTTATTAATAACCTGTAATAACACCAGAAGCAGTTCTTTGTGCATCGTGTTGAATTGCAGTCATCCATTGATCATAATGATCTATTAAGAGTCATGATGAAGAGAGAGAGAAGGGCGAGGTTGGACTGGGTCAGGGTATGGCTCATACAAAAATAGGGGAAAACAGGAGTGTTAAAGTGACAGCACAAATCCATACAGGGCACACACACACACACACACACACACACACACACACACACACACAGACAAACACAGAAGCGCACGTATTGGAAAAATACCCATGACATCACCGTCACTTTACCTACCGTTGACATGCTCCTGTTTATGGGCAGACGGCTGCTGCGTGCCACCAGCACATAAACACACACACTTTCACGTACCACGCCCTCACACACACACACACACACACACACACACACCCACACACACTCCACCCCATACACACCCATGCCACCACCTATATACCCACCCAACGCCACAAACATACACACCATGTCTTTTCTAGAAGCTTGCCCCTCCCGCCACAAAACACACACACACACACACACACCTACTGCCACCTTTAAGCGTGTGTGTGTGTGTGTGTGTGTGTGTGTGTGTGTGTGTGTGGGTGTGTGTGTGTGTGTGTGTGTTGTGTGTGTGTGTCTGGAGTGGAAATGTTCATTGGTCCAGAGGTGTCACCTTCCAGACTGGCGTCACACATTTGCTCTCCTGACATTTACTGGAGGTTTCCTACTTGTTGCCGGTCTTTCCCCTCCTCTCTCTCTCTCTCTCTCTCTCTCTCTCTCTCTCTCTCTCTCTCTAACACTTTCTCTTTCTCTCTCTCTCTCTTTTTCATCCTTCTCTTATTCTCTCTATTTTTGCCTCGCTGCTTTTTCGTTTCCTTTCCTCTCCCTTGATTTTAAAATGGATATAGTTTGACAGAGATTGTTGTTAAATGTATAATCTACTGTATATTTTAAAGGAACACACCCAGGTTACTTTACAACTTGAATATAGTCTATTATCGCGCAAAAAAATATCATGCCACAGAAAAGCATTAAGTAATAGCCCACTGTAAGAGATTATAGGCTATGCCACAAGGTCACTATAAACTCACCGCTGAGTAGGCTATCACAAACACACTGTAAGTGCCAAAAAAGAATATAGTGATTTTTCGTTAGGGATGCAAAATGAAATGATGAATAAAAAGAATATATGAAAATTGCACTCACATATAGGCTATAGTCTATCACCACTAACCATTATCACCTAAGGGTACATTGAAAAATAAAAACCAGGGACAGTGCAGATGAGATTACATCAAAATGCTAGCTAGATATTAGCCTAACTTATTTGCAAAAAACGCAGAAAAGATTTGTTAGCGGCCATACAATGTGTTTTGGATGTAAGCAGGGTTTGAGAGGTAAATTAAAAATCTTATCAAAGTGTTTGGAGGCACCCATAGACTGTCGTCACGGCACCCACTCTGGGAAAGCCTGCCCTAGAGAGGGCACGTTGTAGGGGAGACTGTAGGGCGCTGCATCTCATTATCGTCACTGGGATGTTTTTCTCTCCTTTGTTAAGGGCACTTCATCGTGTTTTCTCACTTGGAAGGGCATCTAAGAGGGCACTTCATGAGTTTTTCATCAGAAAGGCACCTGTGGATGCTGTACTGTATAAGAATGCAAGACTTGGATGCTGTCTCTGATGGGGGTGATTCCCCCCCCCCCCCCCCTTTTATTTATCTGTATTATTTTAGTTTATAATATTTTGTCTGTTTTTGATGTGTGACATGGCCTCCCCCTTTTTCCTTTTTTTGTTTTTTGTTTGTTACTGTTTAATTTGTTGGTTTATCTTTGTATCTGTTTGTACTGGTCTATGTACTTGTTTGTGTCTAAGTGTTTCTGATGCTGTACTGCATATAGGGAAGTCCAAAACTAGGATTTTGTCTTTGATGGGGATGTGTTCTCCCCCTATGTTTCTTTAATGTGTGACATAGCCTTCCCCTTTGATACTGCCTGGTCTGTTGGCCTGTTTTATACTTGTTTGTATATCAGAAAGTTCAATAAAAATATTAACCAAAAAAAAAAAAGAAAGGCACCTGTAGGGAACCTCAAGTTTATCCCATTGTAATGGCACCTATATGGCACCACATCACATTTTCTCCACTGGAGGGGCATCCATTAGGAAACGTCCCCACATTCTCACACATGTAGGGACAGCCTTTACAGCACTGCATCACATTTTATCCACTGGAGGGACAGGTCTCCATTAGAGGAGCACCTAAGTGGGCACTTCATCATGTTTTCTCACCTGTAGGAGCACCCTATACAGCACTGCATCCCATTTTCTGCATCTCATTGTCATGTAGGGGCGGCATAGAGGGCGCTTCATAACTGCACCCTTTTCCATTGGAAGGGCACCCAGAGGGAACGTCAAGTTTAGACCAGTGTAAGGGCACCTTATAGGGCACTGCATCACGTTTTCTCCACTAGAAGGGCACTCATTAAGACACATTATGGAATTTTCTTTCTCTAGAGGGCACATCGTCATAATTTATTGCATGAAGGGGCACCCTAGAGGGCACTCAATCATTTTTTTTCCCATGTGAAAGGCAGCCAATAGGGCACTTCCTCTCGTTCCCCCCCCCGGGTCCGCCAGTGGCTTGTGGAGAGAGAAAGTTATGACGTCACTTATGCGACTTTTGGGTGTGTAGTCTTTCTAATTACGTATTTTCACAGTCTTATACTTCAACAGTTTTACGACAAACGGCGACTTTCTTGACTTGCAAAATGATCTTTTAAATTGACAAAACATCATGTGTGTAATTCATGGCAAAATTCAAACGGGATCAAACAATTATTTGTCTCTCGCCGTTGACTACTGTACGCATTTTTTCCGAAATAAGGTCCCATGGTGGACAGAGGAAGGGGAGGGACTTAGGCTCTCTATAGAGAACAGGACTGTTGATGGATACAATTTGGCTTCGCTGCTTTGGGAATGAAACCTGTGACACACCATCTGAATCTCTCTCTCTCTCTCTCCCTCTCTCTCTCTCTCTCTCTCTCCACCTGGGACAGTTTTATTGGTGTCCTGGTTTAGGTCCAGCTGCTGTGTGTTTTCTAAAGTGCGGTCAGTGGAGTTCACGATAAAGCAGGAACATGTGTACAGACAAACATTCCCCATGCTCCCTGCTACTGTTGCTGCCGTATAGTTTCAAACTATACTCTAATTTAATTCAGAATTTCAAGTTCGATTAACGTCAAAACTCGTACCGCACATGTTCACGTTCAGATTTCACACAGGATCAGGCACTTTCTAAATATCATTGAGTAATGTCTTTTGGTTTAACTGTTTTATTCTACGTAACAACCTCACCATGTTCTGATTGGCCCATTTCTCTTTTTTCACAATACAACTTTGGCAAACCAACAAATAGTACAATTTTCAAATTTTTTGTGGCAAACAAGGAGGATCCAAGAGAATAAAACCCATGAAAAACTTCCAAATATTACAACTTCTACAAAGTTCTTTACAAAGAGCTCTAAAAACAAGGAGCATTAAAATATACAATAAGGAGATAGAAATCAGGAACACATAATAAGTGGTTACAAATAAATAAAGTAAATTAATTGAAACATAATAAACACATTTATACACATTTTTTCATTTTGCCAACTTTAAATGTGTTTATAAAAGTGAATACAAGTACATTTAAGAAGTGATTTAATAGATAAAATGAATTATTTAGTACAGTTTAGAGGTCATGATGGCAAAAGTGCCTTTTCTAAACCTAAGTATATAATATATAAATATATAAGTCCCACTTTTTCCTGCATGCTTACTGAACTGCTGCTGCAAATGTTCTTCGTCACCGAGATAAATTGTTCATAAATATCAACTCTCTTTGCAGCCGTCAGAAATTAAAAATATGGTCGAATATATACAGGATGAATCCACGAAGGAAGATTTTTACAATGGCTCCTGCTGCTTATGATTTAAAATACTTCAAATTGAACTTTCTCCCCCCTTTCTTCCTCTCATTTCCTCCTCTCTCTCTCTCCATCACCTCTCCCTTGACAAAACTACCATGCAACATTTCCTCCTTCCTCTCCTCCCTTCTCCCCTTTCCTCACTCCCTTTTTGTCTTTCCCCTCTCCCTTTATCCACCCTTCTCCCTCCTCCTCTTCCCCTCTTTTTTTCCTAACATTACCCCCCTCTCCTCCACTCTCCTCTCCTTCTCCCCCTTTTCTCCACACCCTCCTCCTCCTCCTCCCCTCTTTTCAGCCATTTCCTTCATGCCTCCCCAATCAGACTCAGGTCTGGTTTAGTGCTGAAATCAACCGTCTGATTTGGGGTGACACTGTTAATCAGGGTTCGGCTAAACTGGGACATGGCCCGCTTCAGACTCTGTACTGTATGTGTGTGTGTGTGTGTGTGAGTGAGTGTCTTTTTGTCCACTGGCCAAACTGGCTGGTGCCACTGTCACTGTTTTATCAGCCCACTAGATATTCAGAATAAAATACCTCCAATGACGGCTGGTGAGCTGCCAGAGGGCCGAGTGTTGTGAAACTCACCAGCCACAAGCAAAATGTTTGGCTGAGCGTCTGGTAGCAATTTCCCACCCTGGTGTCTTAGTGTGTGTGTGTGTGTGTGTGTGTGTGTGTGTGTGTGTGTGCGCATATGTGTGTTAGTGTGTGGTTGTGGTTCTTAGCTAGTAGGCTATGTAGGTGTGTGTGTTGTGATTAGACCGATATGGGTTTTTTAAGGTCGATACCAATATTTTTGATGCTGATAGCCCATAATTTGACAGTCAATATCTTTGAATTTTATTTTTTATGCCAAAAAAATAACAAGTATTCAGTTTTTCAACTCAGATATTTATTCTTGTCAGGGTGGAAAAGCATCTGAAACAGCATTTAGAGCATCATGGAATACTAAAACGCGACTAACGAAACTTCTTGATGTGTGTTAACAGTCTGCAGTTGCTCTTACAGTGTTAGATATTATCCATCTAACATTAAATTTATTCCAAGTTATTCAGTGTTGAAATTTACTTTTTAGTGAACCCACTTTCCCCCAATCTCCCTCATCTACTTTTACTTCACTTAGTGAT
Organism: Centroberyx affinis; assembly: GCF_046629955.1. Classification (NCBI taxonomy): domain Eukaryota; kingdom Metazoa; phylum Chordata; class Actinopteri; order Beryciformes; family Berycidae; genus Centroberyx; species Centroberyx affinis. The sequence goes on along the minus strand of NW_027278729.1, from coordinate 5,394 downwards.
TTCCTACATTTCCCAGAATGCCATGCAGAATGACAACCCGCAGAGAACGACATTAACTCGTTGCATTCAGCTGTGGGTTATATATGTGAGCGAAGTAAAGTTAGCTTGATATTGGATATTTGGTGGATATTTGTTTTTCCAACTTCAATTTCCAACTAAATTTTGATAAAATGTTTTTTCTTATGCAACTTAGTTCATGTGGCTATTGGAAAAATGTTGCACTGGAAATATCTGGATATGATCTTGCATTGTCTATGTCCAGTAGCATCACTAACCAACAAAATGGGCTCAAAGTGGAATGCAAAGTAAATTGCCAATAGTTGTTTTTAACAGTGTTTTTTTTTTTTGGTTGGTGTGTTTTTTGGGTGGATTTGGGGTGTTCAGTCGCAGGGGA